>NC_079372.1:29119350-29171850 GCF_021018895.1 Seriola aureovittata
ACAGAGCCTGCGCTCCTCGCCTGCACCGGCATGTTGATTCAACAACATGTGTTTATGCAACGTGCTGCACAGAAGTGCATGAAGAGAAAGACTAAAAGAGAGGGTGAAATACACCAGAATACCAATGCGTGATCCAGTTTCCACCACAGTTTGTGCGCTAAATAAATCACATTATACTTCAAAGGAGTTTTAACTTTCCCTTCCCCATTTTAAGGAGGTCAAGTGTTGTGTCCGTCTGCAGCTTTTTCCAGCCACCGCTGCTGCATGGACTTCACTGTGGTGGACAGATCGGCCCGGGGCCAAGAAATAATTAAGTTGGTGGTGATCTGGATCTAGGATTTCTGCCACCAGACAATAATTTCTTTGTTAGCCGCAGCGGGAAGTAACAGACATAGACACTTCATTTCACATGCCGAGGGGGTGTTTGCGCTGTCAAGAAGTCAGTTTATGACGGGGAGGACGCCTAAGCGGCGGTAATTGTAAATGAAAGCTTTGCTTCTCCTTTGGACAAACATTGTTCTTGATAATGATGATAAATTTCAGCTAATTAATTACTGCCAAAGAAGCTGTGAGTCAAAGTTTTAAAAGGAAAAACTTTTTTTCTTTTACAACAAGAATTTTTTGGTCATTGATCTGAGAACATGGTGCGGCGTCCAATGGGACTAAAAACACAAACAGACACAAACAATACAAATTTTAAACAAGCTCCAGGTTTGTCACATTTATCTGGAAGAGAGAAACAAAGGTGAACGCTTAAAATAATTAAGACCCACCACCACAGGTCATATGATCAACTGGTTCAACTTTGACCTGCTGTAGATTCTGCAGTTGTTTTCCTGCTCAATAAGATTATCTGTGATGCTTCAGGTGTGCTCACCTTCACTTTTATTTCTAAATAAACAGCAGCTTGTTTACAACCTGTCTCACCAACCTTCACAGCTGCCTGTAATAAACAGTGACCAATTTTAAATGCTGAATATAAAATTTAGGAATAAACCTCACACTATAACAGTGTTAGAGTCAAGATAAACACTTAAATGATGCCACTTCTGCCAGAACTCACAGTGAGACCAGAAAGTAAGGTGGGTGGGGCTAAAGACAAGGTTTTCACGCTCAAACTGGACGACTGGAAGAAGAATTTAATACAGGTGATTACAGAGACGCAGGAAATGTGAGAACGAAGGAAAAAAAGGTGAACAGAGAGACATGTGGAGAGAGAGAGGGGCAAATGTCCACATATTGCATAACAGTGTGTGTGTGTGTGTGTGTGTGTGTGTGTGTGGGCATTAACAGAAGAGGAGAAAAGAAAGGTGAAAGATGAGAAGCGTTGCGTGATTCCCGTCACCTGCATGTGTGAAGAGAGTGCGACAGATGTATCAGACATTAAGAAGACTTGAAGAAGACAGAGAAGGAATGCTGCCTCTTACCGGAGTGTGTGAACTGTAGTCTCGGCTGAGATGCTCTCCATGCCCCCGTTAAGGCGGCCCCGAGGTGGGCGAGCAGGACCGCGGTCACCCGCCAACACATCCTTCACGTGCGAGTCCGATCTGACAAATTCAGGCAAGCTGACAAGTGCCAGAGCAGTTTCAGAGTCAGTCTCCACCTCAGTGTTGCATTCAGGGCAAGTGCTGAATCCCAACACACACACAGGACACACACACACTCTTGGTCCGAGTGCTGAACTGTTGAAAGACGAAATTTAAATCTAATTTGAGTGAAAGTCCGAGTTGCAAAGAAGCTGAATCCAAACACCCTCAGAGTCCAAGTGTTTCAGGCTTGAGTAAGTCCAGATCCTTCAAATAGTTCACCACTCCTTATATGAAGGTAACAGCAGCACTTACACACACTTCACCATCTGTGTGTTTGCCAGTTTATATTCTTTCTGTGTGTGTGTGTGTGTGGGCTTCAGAGATGGAGGGGAAAATGTCTTCCAAGAAAAAACTAAGTCTTTTCTCCGCTGCTTCCTCGCAGCTTGACAGCTCTCTTCTGCTCTGTCTCTCGTCCCAGCTCCTCTCTGCATGTGACTGCTCTCTCTCTCTCTCTCTCTCTCTCTCTCTCTCTCTCTCTCTCTCTCTCTCTCTCTCTCTCTCTCTCTCTCTCTCTGGGAGGCGGAGGGAGCAAGATTCCCGATCATTGTGGCCACTCTACACACACACACACACACACACACACACACACACACACACACACACACACACACACACACACACACACACACACACACACACACACACACCACACACACACACACACACACACACACACAGGCACGTCTCCTCGCTGCTCCAGGAAAACCTGGTAAAAGTGGAGAAATAAAATAAGAGACGATTGAGTTTCATCTTTATTCCATCTCTTACCTCGGCTGTTCTTTTCATCTCATAATAACACACAACACTTATCTAAAAACACGATCACTCCACGCTTTACAAAGCAAATAAATAAAACAACAACACAGAGTTGTATCAGTCGTATTATCCTGACGTTGTAAGAAAAGAAGCCTTTCAGTGAGAGTGGGCTTTCAGATGCTGTTGAAAACAGTATATTGATTTTTTCAAGGCTGAGTTTGTCAGAGCTGCAAAATGATCAGTAACCATTATTCTCCAGTGTCACCATGAGAAAAAGCCAATGGGTGGCTACGACCAGACCTCACACTGTGTGCAGGTAGATGACTCAGGAGATATAATCTGGAACCATGAAGTGTATTAAAAGTAAATTTAAAAGTAAAAGTAAGATCTTACAAACAAACTTTCACCTCCTTTCTTTCTTTCTTTCTTTCTGCACCAAACTCTTTAAGTCTCTTTCCTCCTTCTCATTATTTCTTCCATCTCCTCTCCTAACCCAAATGCAATCATTAAAGCCTGCGCCTTCTCTCTCTTGCTCTGTTATTTTCATTAGATAGCGGCTCACTGGGGGACAGCGGCGCAGGCTGAATTTTTCACCAGCTCAAGTTCAATCACAGGCTAGCGGGGACAATTTATTCATTCTCTGGGATAAATAATGAATTTAGGTTGCGTGCAAATGAACAAGTATATTCTCCCCTCCCAGGATTTCTGATTCGTAAATGATTTATTGTCCACACTTGTTTGTTATTGTATAATTAGTGCAGATTTTTTTTTTTTTTTTTTTTTAAATACACCCCATGACTTTAATTATATGATTACAGGTCCTGTAACCTGGTGTTTACACAGCCTCACACAGCTTTTAATTTGATGAGGGCAAATCTGGTCAAACCCGCTTGATAATGAAGTTATCTAATTATTTAACCGTCGCCTCGTGATTATTCAGGCTGACTAACCCTGCTCCTACGACGGCACGACGCCCTGCCGCAGTGACCCTGAGCAAGATGCTCCTGGAGCTTCATGTCTTAATAATTAACATTAAATGATTCTGCTCATGGTATTGAAAAAAAAACGTTGTTAATTGCCGCTTAGTAAAACGCCATCATCCCTTTAAGGTGGAATAGTTTTGCAGGTTTAAATCAGTAACATGCATTATTGTTAGAAGCAGTAGTACTACAGCAGTGGCTGCTTACCTCTCACTGCTGCAGCGGCTCTGTTCAGGCCAACCCAGGATCACCTGTCAATCAGACAGAGCAGGTCGTACTGTGACTTTTCTGATGAAGAAGAAGTTCCTGTGTGTAGAGCTCTTTTCTTTGTTCCTGTTACCACTGCCAGTTCTTGTATTTTAGACGATCCGGTGACATAAAATAGATCGATCCTGTGCACGGAGAAACAAAACTGCAAATGTAAATGTTTTTATGTAAACACAGGATGAATTACCTGTGTTTTATCAGTTGGTCACAAGGGAGTTAAAAACAAAACATTTAAGATATTCTAATGTGGATTCCTCCGGGGCGTTCTGCCCTAACCCACCAAAGATTCAGAAAATATGATGTGGGGGATTTAGGAAAATTCAGGAAATATTAATCTAAGATTTACAGATGTTGTTTTAAAATGTTATGTCTCCAAATGAGGAGAAACTGACTGTGAAGTGTAAAGGTTTAAATGTAAAAGTTAGGCTTGATATTTTGGTGTTTTACAATAATACTATTGCAACAGCAGCACAGTCATTTCAACATGTGAGCTCAGCTGATGAGTCACCATCGGCTGCCTCTCAGTAGCTCGTGAGTAAACGCTGCAGAATCTCATAAAGGTTGCATTTGACCTGTCAGCAGGGATCTGTGCTATAGAGTCAAAACAAAAATGTCCTCCAGCCATTCGAAGCTTCTACCTCAGATGCTGGTTGTTGTTGGTTGGGCTGGATCTGTGCTCATCACATCTCCGAAGATGGAACATCAAGCACCTTGTGTCAGTTTAAGATAATTCACCATAGAACTGACTTAAACTCTCTGGTCGTTAAGTCAGGATAATTACAAGCTCGTCACCAACCACCTGATCAGTCAGCTTGTTAATTACAACTAATGACCTCCCAGCTAGCTCGAACAAAAAGCCTCTGATTTCTCTTTGACAAGTGATGTCAATTAGTTAAATAGCGTGTGAACTCGAGCTGCTGAGATCATTACGGGTCTCTGATCCTCCCGCTGCTATTCTCTATCAAGCACATAGACACACTCACACGTCCATTAACTCAGGCACATTCTCTGTGTTTCATGAGTTGAGTGAGAACGCATCAGTTAATGAGCACTCTGTTTAGTTTCAAAATGTTTATGTCCTCTTTCTAGGCTGATATGAAGCCTAATATCACTAACTCACAGTGTGTATGCTTGTAATGGTTGTCAAATTGAATGAAGTGATATGTATACATTTTCATTTTAGACAAGTCTCTTATCAATATTATCCTTTTCATCATCATATTTATTGCAATTTTAATCCTTTTCAACCACTGTATGAACTTAAATAATCATGAATTTAGCATGAAAACATATGAAATACACATGAAATCTGTCTCTTTGACAGTTACAGGAGAGCTGTTACTCTCATTTTAAAGTTTCATATGAAAAGCAACATACTGATTGAACCCTCTCTTTTAATCTGGGTTGAAAATATGTTTTACTAGAACAGAGAGTGATGGGAACTTTAACGACACTAATGAAGATGAATGAACATTTTTATCCTATTTGACACAATATGAGTTCAAAGAACACAAAATAACACATTTCTTTAAAAACATGTACTAGAAATGGTCATTGTAGAGGTCGATGGTTGACCTGTTAGCTAGTACAGGGGCGTTTAAATGCACTTTCACGTCATATACGTCATAATAGTGTCGCAGGTTCACAGTGAGAGAGATTTACTCAATAACGGACTGAAAACAACATGTAAAGATGTGACTAACTTTATCTTACCGCAATGTGCCGTCGGTTCGAGGCTATTTGTGCCTGTAACCGAAGAGAAAACTTTCTGGGAACGTCCCTGATTTTCCTCTCGCAGGTAAGACTGTGCTGCCATCTTACGTTTCTTCCCGCTGCTTACCTGCTTCATCGAAATCCCGCGAGACTATGGGGGAATTCGAGACTTGGTCTGTACAAGATGTCAACAACGTACATTTTTAAAGACAAAGTGAACAAAACGTTTTCCTTAAAACAGCAAACTCGGAAAACTAAAAGTGTTGCAGCATCAAAGAAGTAGAGGAGTAACCGTTAAATTCAACACACCTTCTGTGTAATGACGTATTTTCACCACTAGAGGTCAATGTTAGATTGTGTTAATTCAGTATAATGCACCAGGGAGAGGAGAAACACACTGTAGAATATGGTTAAAAACATTAAAAAATATAAACATAAAGAAAATAACTGCAGTTGAATGATGATATAATATTCGTTGTATGGATATTTAAATTTTCCAAATGGCTAATCAGCCTGAAGCGGCTCTTAATAACATCACAGAGTCAAATACTGGATACCATCTTCAATTCCACATCCTAATTTACTCTCATGACCCACTTTTTGCTCCGTACCTGCTGTGAATCACACAAGATTTTACTCCAATACATAGATGAGGGGAAAGACACTGAGGTTAGATTTGTATTTTCTATATCAAATAAAAGAATAAGAAAAACCCGCCACTAACAAATCACCTTAATCCACCCATTCATTTAATGAGTTTATTTATATTTATATGTGTTTAATCTCCTGTGGTCATTTTTACAGTAGTAACATAGTTTATTGTCATACAGTACTATGGTGCCATTTTGGACAGTCAAATTTAATCGATGCTTTTGCTTTGATATTTGATCTCAGTTGTATAATTTTCATTTCAAAACTGACCAGTCAGGTTTATTCCGTTTGAATTTAAATTCTCTACCAGCTGTGTGTGACTTTATGACAGGGTGGAGTGAGTATTTTGGAGGGAGTAGGCTCTGACCGTCCTGCGCGCTCCCGTCATGATGTGTTGGAACCTTTTGTGAGGAGGCGCGGCTGGCGGGAGCGCGCTCGGCGCTAAATGGTAGGCAGCAGTGAATCAACAGTAAAAAAAAAAAAAAAAAGAAAGAGCATCACCACTGTGGCAGAGTAAAGAGATTCTTAGAAGTTAAATAATGGGCGAATTGTTGCGGTCAGTTCCCACAGTTCAAGACTTTATTTTATTTATTCATTTATTTATTTCTATTTTTGTGAAATGTGTCACGGAGATGAACTCTTGTCCCACCGGAGCAGCAGGGACACATGTGTCACTGGGCGTTGTGTTTCGGTGCAGGCAGGCTAAAAATAAAACTTTAGGAAACAACAGAATAGGTGGGTGTACGGATGACTCACGATCTTGGGGCAATCCTTGTCAGAGCTTTCTTCTAAAGTCAAAACAAAAAAATACACCCCAGACAGAGACAGAGCAGCCAGTCCTACCAGTCCAAAGTCATCACCGAAGATCTGCTAATGGAGAGATGAACACTACATGCAACAGCAGGCCTATCTGTGAGCATGGTGGACTTGTGGATTCAGTCAGTTTCAAAAAAATGCTCCAGTTTAAATGTAAACACAGTCTTCAAGTCTCACCACACATTTACATTATATCACACTCTTGTGACTTATTAAATACGACCAGCCATGTTTGGCCTTTTCTCATTCACATACTAAAATGTGTGTGCACAACTGTAATCAGCTGTTTTGATCTAGCACTAGTTTAACCGTGTGTTTATCTGATACAAATGGGATCATAAACCTTAAATGGATGCAGTCTACAGAGTGTGGTCTTCAGGGGACGACAGTCAGACCGTATTTGGTTAAGAAAACATTTATTTTTCACAGGAAGTGAGTGCATCTTGAGTCAGTTTTCACTGAAATAAATGGGGATAAATTTACCTCCTCCTAGTCATAGACAGTCTGCTTACCCGTAGCATCGTCCTAATTTAGCCTTGGGTGATTGTGCAGTTAATTTCAGAGAAAATTGAAGACCACAAACACGGATGTGTCATATCTGCATTTGTAAGAACCTTTAAAGCTGTAAAGCTTGTTGAATGCTAACAAAATAACAGTTGTTTTATCATTACTGAAAAGACAAAGAGCTTATCATATTATACTGTGTAATTCTGACACTTTCAAACAAGTGAAATTTTAAACTGTGCATTTATATTTATATCATAATACATATTTTAAAACATCTCAATAGTAGTGGCAGATATCTTGACATATTTCTATTTTTCATTCATATATCATAGTTATAGTTCTTTTTATCTTTATATTCTTACTTCCTCTTTATTCTTTGCTGTTACATTTGCAACTGAGGGAGTAACTGTAACGCAACCTAATTTAAAGTATATTGATTCTGATTCTGATTAATACTTACTTGGCCTACTAGCCATAACAGTTCGTTTGAAAACTTACTGGCTCTCTCCAGTCTAAAGTTTGTGGTATCTTGGAAAAGCGGCAGAGTGAGACGTCTTTTGTCCCTCTCCTCGCTCGCTGCCTGTTTCCCTGCAGATAATAGGCTCTTTTGTAACCCGCCCCCTTTCTCCTCTCCCTCACTCCCATTGGACGGCTCCCCTCCTCTCCCTGTCATCCCATTGGACGGGCCGCGCAGCCGATGAGCTCATATTGGTTAAATATAGTTGGACTAACGAGGAGCTAAAAATAGACCGGTATATAAAACCGGCGGTGGAGCTGCTCCGCGCGCTACTCCTCTCCGGTCGGCAGCAGGAGGAGCAGGGAGGGAGGGAGGGAGGGAGGGGGGAGGAGGGAGGAGGGAGGGGGGAGGAGGGAGGGGGGAGGAGGGAGGGAGGGAGAGAGAGAGAGAGAGAGAGAGAGAGAGAGAGAGAGAGAGAGAGAGAGAGGGAGAGAGAGAGAGAGAGAGAGAGAGGGAGAGGAGAGAGAGAGAGAGAGGGAGAGAGAGAGAGCAGAGAGACACAGACACAGACAGAGAACTGGCTCGTCACCCTCCCTCCAACTCATTTCTCCACAAGTGTTGCACCAGAGGCAGCGGTGTGTCTTACATGACGCCCGGCCGCCAGTTAGGGTGGAGTAGGCAGTGACGAGCTTCCTTCCTCCCTTCCTTCCTTCCTTCCTTCCTTCCTTCCTTCCTTCCTTCTTCGCTCCGTGGTTTCGGTCTGAACGTTGCCCTCAGACAGACCGTTAAATCGCTGTGAACAAAGCTGTTTTAGTGAACTGATTAACATCCACACGTCACTGTAATAATGTCTTATTATAAATGCTGTTTCAGCAGCTGCGACTGAACTGACCCGCTGTAGCTCCAACAAGTTGCCTCCAGGCTGTGATTGAGGTGATGCCAACATGGCTGCACTTTGTCTTTTCTGTCGCAGTCTTTGTGTCATTAACTGTAGAAAGAGATGGAGCATCTGTTTATCAAACACCATTACATGAGAGCAGCAACATGGGGAACAGCAAGTTAAGACAATTTAAGCCAGTATGCAGCTATTCAAGTGAAATGCATAAACAACGACCTTTTAAACACTTGGTGACATCAGTATTTAACATGAACACTTGAGATCTGAATGGCCTAAATATCTGAATCCGTCTTGTTATCTTGCATGTCATATAATCATGGTTTTGTACCTTTATTTTTTTGGTCTTTGACTTGGATTTAATGTTGATTTTGGGGGAGTCTTGCCCCCTGATTAAGACTTGGACCCCCCCAAGAGAGGTAAAAACAACAGTTTTGGGGAGTAAAACATTTATATATCCTTCTTACGTGTAATTGTAAATAATACAATATATTTCCCATATTCATGCCTGGAAGAATCTTGTACTACGATTTCAGACACCCCTAAATTGGACCGTACCATTTCTTAACCTTTATGCTAGGTAAACATGTCGTCTACCTGCCTCTCTCCATCAGAGCTGACACTGTAGCTAAATATAATTAGCAGTAGCAGCTAATTATCTAGCTTGTTTAATACACTTTACTTTCTTACCTTCAGAGTTTCTGAATTACATTGTGTCAAGTATTTATAGATGAACGCTAATGTTAGCTAACTTTTGCTTAAGTTACAGTTTAGCTACCGTAAATCTCAGACTATTGAGCGCACCAGCTAAATTTTACAAGAAAATAAATTTTGTACATATTTAGGCCGCACTTGAGTATAAGCCGCAGGTTTTCATGTTGTAACATGAGATATTTACGTACACAGAAATACATTACACAGAAGATTTTTTTTAAAGATTTAATTCAAGACGTGCTTTTTTTCAAACTGCCTGTACGGCACCAACACGACAGTAACATGCCTGGTTAGAAAATAAAACACCCGCCTCCAACGTCTCACCATCGATTCATTGATATCAAGCTTACATGCAGTAGCTCTATTTCCCTCTTTGACGGCCAGATCGATTGCCTTTAACTTAAAAGCCGCATCATATGCATTTCTCCGTGTGTTTTCCATGACAGTTCAAAATCAAAAACAAAACTACCGTGTCTTCTTTGGCGCATAATCTTTCCCCACATGTCTGTCTCACTTTTGCGCTTCCTGCTAGAGCGCCCCCCGGAGGCCGTTAGAGCGCCCCCCCGGAGGCCGTTAGAGCGCCCCCCCTGGAGGCCGTTAGAGCGCCCCCGGAGGCCGTTAGAGCGCCCCCCCGCAGGCCGTTAGAGCGCCCCCCGGAGGCCGTTAGAGCGCCCCCCCGAGGCCGTTAGAGCGCCCCCGGAGGCCGCTAGAGCGCCCCCCGGAGGCCGTTAGAGCGCCCCCGGAGGCCGCTAGAGCGCCCCCCCCGGAGGCCGTTAGAGCGCCCCCTGGAGGACTTTGGCCAGTAAAAATCTATAATTTAGCCACATCTTTGTATAGGCCGCAGGGTTAAAAGCGTGTGAAAAAAGTAGCGGCTTATAGTCCGAGATTTACGGTAATTAACGTTCAGCTAGCTGATAGCTCACCCTTTCATTTCCAATGTTAGCTTGTCATTTCAACACTGTTCCCCAGTCATAAGCAGTGAGACAATGGAGGATCAGTTGTTGTATAGAGATGTTTTGACCTCGATATACAGTTTATTATTTAGTTTATCTTTTGTGTGTCTGTGGTGGTTTGGTAAGTCTCTTACCTTTTTGGCTGGTCCACAACAGGAGGACCCAGCTCTATAATGGTAAATGTCAGTGACCGACTGACTGAGTGATCATGTTTCCACCACTTTCTACCCACTACATTTATTTGACAGCTTTCAGTTCACTGAAGCCTTTGCATCTTCCTCTCATTTGCAGGGAGTCATTTTCAGTAAGAGAAGCACAGGCTGACTTCTTGTTTCCTCTCACACCCCTCCTCTTATATCAGTGGAGGCCTCCTCCTCCCGACCCACCTCCTCTTCCTCTTCCTGTCGTACCACACACATCTCCTATATAAGCAGCCAAAGGTCTCTCCAGGAATCTCTCTGATGTAAAAAGACTCCAGTACGACCTGTGATCTGAGTGGTATGTGATAATAGGAATAACAGCAGGAAAGCCTGGAATGTATCCTTGCATCTTTTTATTTAGACTGCTGCTGATTTATTCCCTTTAACTGATGCTTGCACAATGACAATAAAGCATGTAAAGCATGTTTTTGTGTCTATAGTTTTGTTTGTCTGTTTATGCCTTGAAGTTTGGTGTTATTAAGGATTCGTCTAGTCTCTGCTCCTGTGACACACAGACACTGTAGGTAAATGTACGTAGCAGAAGCTAACTATCTAGCTTGTTTACTACTCTTATTTACTTTCTTATCTTCAGAGTTTATGAATCAGATGTGTCAAGTATCTACGGATGAGCGTTAATGTTAGTTAGCTTCTATTATAGCTAACTAATGTTAACTAGTTTCTAACTTTAGCCTTAAGCTTCAGTTTATCCAACTAATGTTAACTAGTTTCTAAGTTCAGCCTTAAGTTACAGTTTAGCTAACTACTGTTAGCTAGCTGATAACACACTCTTTCATTTCGTGTTAGCTTGTCATTTCATTACCAATATAAAATGTCATATATGATCAATGAAAACAAAAATGTGATTCCATGTAGTTTTATGTCAGTGCTTGGAAAGCATTAGATGTGTGCTGTGTGCAAGGCAAAGTACTTCAATATGAAAGTTACTTTAATATGTACTCCAGCACCGGCCTGCTCTTACATTTATCCATGTTATTCCTGGACTTCCACTCCTCCATGATGCCTTACACAACCACCGTCTCTTTCCTCTCTGCACACACTCACAGCTTCTCAATATTACTCCACAACACCCAGCATCATCCCACACAGGCTGAAGCTGCCTCACCTCAGCATCCCACACACTCTGCTCTCTCTGCAGCACAGGCCTCTGAGTGAAGCTGCTGGAGCATCTGAGCGTTGTCTTTGGACACGCTTACTGATGTGCACAGTTCATTGTTATGGTGAGGGATAGTTACATCTTCTGCACAGCTAAGAAAACTAATTTCATTGTTTTAAAATGATAACATTCAGCGTTATTCAATATTATAACATATGGGATAATGTATTAAAAATCATGCTGTGGGGAAACCTGCTGCTTTGATCTTCAACCCAAACCTGAAGAAGCAGCAGCTCTCCTTCTCAGTGATATCAGGGGTCTGACTGGTCCTGGTTTATGATCAGATGAGATCTTGTGTGGGATTCTCATCCAATCAATAAGGTCTGCTGAGGGATTTTTATTGTTGCAATGAACTGTAGCTCTGCACCAGAAAGATTTAAAACCCGTGATGCTACACACTGTACATCACTAATAAATTATCTGTATTTATCATTATATAGTGTTAATCAGAAACCTATCATCCGTGACTGAGTTGATGGATGTGGAACTGGGTTGAAAGTTGGGGATGTGGTGGTTTAGGTTTAAGGTGTCGTGAGAACATTAATTAAAATAGACTTGACTTAAAAGTTGTTGAGGGTAAATCTCCAGTTGACGCTGTGTCCTCAGTTATTTTCACCTGTTGTGAACCACAGCTGTACAGATCAAAAAATTATAAATAAGACTTTTTAAACAAATCATTATTTTAAAAACCCTCTGATGAAAACCAAGTGTTTCACCTCGTTAACGTCTCGTTAACACAGACACATGATGATGAAATAATCATCAACACCATGACTCAGTGTTTCCACCTTGACCTGCAGTGAACCAATCACAGTCTCATAAACAGATTCAGGGTTTCATACGTCACAGACCTCAGGAACCAATCCTGTCAACTTGTGGGGACTGGGGGGCGGGGCTAAATACACCTGAAACCTCATCAGTACAGAGAGAGAGAGTTAGCATTAGCACAACTGCTAACACTGTGTCAGACACTGTCAGTTACAAGATAACAAACAACATAAACAAATAAAAGATGCTAACTAGCTTACGGTTCTGACGAGATGCTAGCTAGCTAACTTTTCTGAAAAGATGCTAACTAGCTAACGGTTCTGACCCGTCTGCTAGTCTCTGGTTCTGGTCTCAGACTCCTCCTCTGAGTCTGGGTCTGACTGAGTCTCTCTGATGTTTCCTCCTCTCACCATCTTGATGCTCTCTGCTCTTTCACCTGTCCACCTGGAGCCAGCAGGTGGTGGGCGGGGCTCAAGGCCTGATCCAGATTTCTCAACCAGGAAGTGAGAGGAGATGAAAACCATGTTAAACTAAATATGAATCAAAGCAGAGGATTTTTACAGTTTAAAACACGTCTGAAGATGAACTTGTAAAAGGTGGAAAGTGTCTCGATGGTCAGACTTAAAATTTGTTGCATTAACAAAATGCAAAACAAACAGCTCAAAAACTGCAACTTATGTTTGTTATTAACTTTTAAAATAATGTGTTCGGTTTTTTCCATAAGGAAGTGATTCCTGTTTTTCAAATCACTTTTTTTTGCAACGCATTTCTTCTTTTGCCAGTTGGAGTTACTTGCGCCGCAGTCGGCCCGTCATCAGACAGAGGGTTGTAACCCACCGCTTCATAAAGTCTCTCATGCATAACTCCATTCATGTCATATATGTATTAGTATAGAGCTATAGATGTATAGAGCTGCTGTCCGTCCTCCTGAGACCATAATGAATAGAAGCTGGGTGTTATAGAAAGTAATTTATTACACAAACCAAAGCTAGTTTACAAATACAGTTTCCAGTCCTGTGCGTGTGTATAGTCTAGTATGAACAAACCCACATTTCATATTTACAGACGTTGCATACAGCTTGGTTTTCCTGTTCCTTTGTTTACATCACTGCTTCAGCGTCCAAAAATCTGAATTTAAAAACACAATAAAAACAAGAAATAAAAATGATTTGTACATAATGAGGCGACTTAATTTGTTTTTCCTTTTCGTCTTTTCAGCCATGTTTGTGTTCCAAACAAACAAACAGAAAAAGAGCCAGCACACGTGGTCCTAGTGATGCTCTAGACAGGCAGCCGAGGGGCCAGCCTTTCTCCTGACTGCCTAACAACAGCATTTGGCAGGGATGATTGACGGGTCGTTACAACCAATTGTAAATCATCAGAAAGATTCAGGTAAAGCACAAAAAGAAGAATAAACTAAAGCGACAACATGTAAGCAGTCCCCTAGTCTTCCACCTCCTATTTTTAAATACTGATAGACAACATATTTATGACTTTTTTTCTTTTTTTGAAGCAGGAAATTAAAGTATAAAAACAACAACACAAACTAGGTTTCTGGAACAGGCTCCTCCCTGTAGGCCAGGAAGAAGAACAGGAGGGTACAACACTGTCGAGAGCCTCAGTCTGGCTTTAAAACACACAGAGAAGTCAGGGAAGGTCGGCGCCTCATCAATCCTCAAACACAACGGCCACCGTCACGTTTCTAAAAATAAAAGACCTTTACAAAATCCCCCAAACACACGGCAGGTGGTTAATCGTCGCTCCGCTCGTTAGTGACGTAGATTACCTGCATGCTTTACTCCAAATCTATCCCACTGCCCAACCTGAATATTCTGGCATTTCCACGCACAGTCTTCTGGGTAAAAAGGTCATGTTTGTCTTTACCTGTTGGAGCAGATGTCAGACGGCAACAGTGAAACCAGTGAAAGGCAGACATGGAAATGATGGACGACATGGTTCATCACAGGCACCTTTTTATCTCCCTCAGACGTCAACTAATTCTGGTTTTGGTACATTTGATTTTTATACGTCTACACACACACACACACACAAAAAAAAAAAAGAATAGTCGTTCATCCCAAATAAGGAGATCAGTGGTGTGCATGTAAACAATACTCTCCTCTCCTTGTTCTTTGTCCTGGTCTGAAACCAGGGGAAGATGAGCACCAGCAGTCAGCTATGTGGAACAGGAAGGGGTGGAGGGCCGAGGCGCGGACAGGAAGTTACCTGTGTCAGAGTGGGACCATGTTCACCTGCCACTTCCACTGATTTAGACTGTGTTTAATGTTACAGAAGCTTCAGGTGAGAGCTGACGAATCAAATACAGGAAAGATTTAATGTGTCGCCCTGACAGAAGGAGGGGGGGGTCACTTTACTCCGCCGCCCTCGACAGCACTGCAGTGGAAAGAAGTCTAATATTTAAAGATCAGAGGATCACACACCAGTAACTTCAACTTAAACCCAGCGCTGTTCAACCTGTTTATCCACTAATAACAGGATTCTCTGCTGGGTGACAAACAGATGATCTCAGTGTGTTTGTCTGTTAGCACAGGATTAGCCACCGTGAGACTGAACGGCACTGAGCTGAACATGTGAGGCTGTTAACTCCACGCCTCTCTGATAATGCAACACGCAGCACCTGAGCACCTGACGGCACATGACCACGTGTTCGATGACGACAACAACCGTCTAAACGGCTCATTTTGCAAGAGAAAATTTTTTTCTGGTTCTTGACTTGAACTTTAAAACCAAATGCGTTGAAAGCAGCGGTTTGAGGAGCGCTTGATTCACGGAGTTTACAGCTGATTTGTCTCCTTTAGTTGAAATAACCTGTCCAGGTAACTACAGAATATACGCTGTCAGCTGGATGTAGGAAACGGTTTAGTCCTGGTTTGGTGTTTACGGTCTCATCATGGTCACACCCTCATCCCTTCACCTGTCCAGCTCCACCACAAACACCTGGTGAGGCTTCCCATAATTCAGCAGCACCTCCATCAGTTTAACCATCAGATAGACACAGAGAGAGGATCGGGATCTCCTGGTCTTCATCAGTGTAAGTGGCGTGTGACACTTGAAGGCTGGTGTTAACGTCCCACAGGTAAAAGAGCCCAATGGTTTAAAACAGCGGCCGTCGTTTCCTGCTCCTCCTCGTCCCCCGCCCCTCCATCCACCCACCCACCCCTGTCAATCAAAGCTTCCCAAACCCAAGTCCCAGGGTAAATTCAGTCCAACAAACAGCCATTTTACAGCGGTAGTAGTTTACTGCTTTTCCTCCCCTCCCCCCTCCCTCTCCCGTCTAATAACCCCTCAGTCCCTCCCGAGTCCCTGCCCCGTGTACAGTAGCCCAGGGTGAAAACAGTCCAAATATGTCGGCCATTTTACAGCAGTACACATTTATTGCTCTTCTTCCCGCGGCGGGCCTGCAGCGCCGCCCTGGTGGCCATCTCGAACACCTCCCGCACGCCGTCCTTGGTCTTAGCGGAACACTCCATGTAACCGAACGCTGCGATTCGTCCGGCCATGTCCCGCCCCTCCTCTGACTTTACCGGCTCCTATTGGACGAGGAGAAAAGCGACAGTTTGGTTTAGGAACGTTCACTGACCTCAACATTCACAAGTCTTTAAAACACAAGCTAATAAAGTGAAAACATTTTAACAACTGCTCAGAGCTTCAGTCAGAGACACGGAGCAGAGGGAAAGTGTTTCTGTCTTAACCTTCACACAAGGTGAAACTGTGAGGGAACACTTCCTGCATTAGAAAGAGAATTACACGTTTGTCTGTTTCGTCTTGATAAACGTTTTATTCATATTAAACAATCTCAATATTTACAATGTTCCAAACTGTGTCTCAGATTTCACACTGAGTGACATTTACTCGAGTTTGTGTCGGGTCTCAGAAAACTTCTTAAAGTTTATTTTAAAGTAAGTTTCTAGAAAAGACAATGAAAAAGAACCATGAACAGGAAGAGCGGGATCTTTGCTCTATGACAAAATTATTGATTTGAGAAAATAAAATCAGGCCTACAGGGCGTTGCATACTTAATCAATTTTTTCCAATATGTAGTAAATTGTTCTAATTTATAATTAACAAATGCTTATCTCCATTATAATCTCCATCCACACATTTAAAGTCCAGTTCCTGGTGAGATTCTTTTTACCAGCCTCCAACAGGATGTTCTTTAAATATTAATCTCTTTTAGTCCTGAGTAAATAACCAAAATGTATATTCTTAATTTCTAGAGGGATTTCACATTGAAAAAGGTTTTCAGATGTGTAGAATCCATTATTTGAAGTACTAGAAACAGAAAGGAGACAGAGCTGATAAATTCAGAGACGTGTCTAAAAAGAAGGATGCAGGTACCTGCTTCATCTTGGCCAGCTCTCGGCGCGTGTGCTCGTCGTTACGCAGGTCTTTCTTGTTTCCTACAAGGATGATGGGAACGTTGGGACAGAAGTGTTTGACTTCTGGAGTCCACTTCTCTGGAATATTTTCTGTGGAAGAAAGAACGCATGTGATGAAGTGATGAATCTCTACTGTATTTACATTTTTCCAGCTGATGGATAAACTTTCTAACAGGAGACGACGGCGGCTGAATGAAGGAAAAAGTGACACGACTGTATTTAACAGTATTTGCATATTTTCCACTGTTTCTGCATTAGGCCTCATCCTGCTCTGTGACGTCTGAAGAAAAAAGAAAAAACAAGGTCAAAATTGTCTTTTGTGAGGTCACACTGACCATGACCTTTGACCTTAAAACACCAAAATCTAATCAGTTCATCCTTGAATCCTGGTGAATGTTTGTGCCCAATTTGAAGAAGTTCCCTCAACGCGTTACTGAGGTATCGTGTCCACGAGAATGAGATGGACGACTGGACACCCTGAAAACAATATGGCTGCTCTGACTGTCGCCGGCGCGGAGGGAGAAAAACGGAAAATGCTAATAACTAAGTAAATATTCATAAAATGAAATGCTGATAAAAGTTCCTTTTGCCACAACTGAAAAAAAAGTCACAGTGACTGACAATGGAACATTTGAATAAAAGCAGTTTGATGGCACAGCAGAAACGCTTATCTTTACGTGAGTTAACAGTTAAATCAGAGGAATCCAGAAATGTGATTAGTCTAACAGTTACCACGTAATTTAATTTAAAACGCGAGTCGCTGCAGAGATAATTCTGCTTCTAAAGAACAGAACTAAACCACAGCCTCCAGCCTCAGCTCCGAGGATCCAGAGTTAAAATCTGCCGCTTTAAACAGAAACGTAAAGTCTGAACACTGGTCATGTAAGACGACTCTGAACAATGAGCCTTTGTTTTATTACAGCTGTAACTTCCTCTCATTTCATTCTGTTTAATTAACGTGTGGCGCTTCAATCATCTGCAGCTTTTATCGCCTCGTTTTATGAAAAGCCATTTCCATATGATCAGAGAAGTGCTGTTCATCATCATTAGGAGAGGACGTGTTCCAGTTTTACAGCGTGGCCGCATGCCACTGCATCACAAGTGATTTGTGTCGGTGTGTTGATGTGTGGAAGCTAATGTAAGCAGTTCCCCTACGAGTGGCCACAACAGGATGAACAGACGGGCCGCAAATAACCTGTTGTGAAAACGGAAAGATGGAGGGAGTGTATTGGAAGGGGAGATGTGCATGAATGGATACAGGTGTGTGTCTGTGTATATGGGTACATTTTTTTTCAGTAAAAAAAAAAAAAAAAAAAAAAAAAAAGGTTTAAATTCACGAAAATATTCCATATGACAACAAATGAAATTATATATATATATATATATATTATTCATCTAAAATCACTTAATTTAACATTTTCATTTGAATTTATGTGAAGAACATTCCTTATATTTGAACTATTGTAATAAATATTCTTCTATTGTGTATTTTAAAACTGGCCTTATATGTCATTGACCTGTGCGTGTGTGTGCGTGTGTGTGTGTGTGTGTGTGTGTGTGTGTGTGTGTGTGTGTGTGTGTGTGGTGTGTGTGTGTGTGCGTGCGTGCACTCACCCAAGCTGTCAGGGCTGTCTATGGAGAAGCACATGAGGATGACGTCAGTGTCTGGATAGGAAAGAGGTCTCAGCCTGTCATAGTCCTCCTGACCAGCTGTGTCCCAGAGAGCCAACTCCACCTGACACACACACACACACACACACACACACACACACACACACACACACACAATCACACAATCAAACACACACACACACACAGTAAAGAGGCAGACGGACAAGGAGTGTGGAGAAATGAGGAAGGAGAAAGAAGTGGAAGAAAAAATCAGGAGGTAGAGAAGTTAATAAACCTTGTCAAATCCTCAACACGACTTTCACAGTGAAGCCAGAGAATAATCGAGATAATCAACAAAGATCTGCAGTGAGACTCGTCCTCAACAGGAACTATTAAAAGGACAGATTTATTTTCTTATTCCACAAAAACAAACAAGTGCGTCCTACAGGCAAAAGAGTTCTGACTATAAAGTGGAAAGCAAGGAATTAAACATGATAAACTTCAGGGTGAATATAATCTTAAATGTTGCAGTCCTGTTTAATGATCTAAATATAAGATTTTGTTTAATTATTCACATTTAAATGTAACTGAATTAAGGTACAATTAAAATCTAAGCTGTGAAGTTGAATCTGAATCTCTGGATTTAGACTTTGGCTGTTTTTTATCTGGAAAATCTTGATTTAGTCCCTTCATTCATAAATAGCAGAGCTGACGTCATCAGATGGTTTGGTCCATGATTCGGACTGTTAACCTCATTTTAAATTCATTACCAATTTGTTAAAGCAATTTCTGGGTCATTTACACTTTTATAGCTTTTAAGTCATTCAGAACATGAACATAAATATGAAAATGTTAACCCGTTTTGTGGCTTCACTTAAATTAAGATTCGTCGCAGTATCATATAATTTAAATATACTGATGTTCAATCTTTGTTCATTCCTACTAAATAATCTGAACTGAATAATTCTTATTGGTGGCACATGACGGTGTAAAGCGCGAGCGACCTCTCTGAGCGGACTGCAGGGACAAACGGGGAAAGGAAACCAGATCGAGACGTTTGGAAAAGTCTGACACTCGAGGAGAAGTAGCCCGAGTCGTCCCCAGCAGCACAGAGGGTCAGAAATCAATGAGCCAATAAAGACTCCACGTCCCACAATCCCATTAACCCAAAATGAGGTCAGGGTGTGTGGGTTGGTGACTGATGAGTCGGGCTGGGTGCGACACACTTACAGAACATCCCCAACCTGAGAGTCACAAGGAGTTAAAATTAATATCCCTCTCACTTCTGGGTTACTGCAGATTTTTACAAGAGTCACGAACAATCCAGACCCTGTAATGTGCTGATTTTTTTTTTATTATTAATTTGAAGGCCTGTGACTAACTCAACCAAAGCAATCTCTAAAAAAAAAAGAAAAATGAGAAGAAAGAAACCGATGACTGCTGCAGTGTGAGGGAGGATGTGGAAATGGAGCAGTACAGTTTTATCAACACTCACTTGGCCCAGAAGGTAGAATTAAAGCGTTGAGCATGATTAAGCACCAAGGGAACAAAATGAGCCCTGATACCAGGACAAAAACTGCTTCTGAAACTAAATGAAGCAGCGACCTGTCGTGACGCTTTGGAAACACGTGTACAGCTCAATGGTGTCAGAGAAAGGTGCAAATTCTCTGAGGATTTTAATCATTTGTAGTATTCTGCTTAGAAACAGTCACTCAAATACATGTACCCTGAGACTCCGCTCTGACACATTAGATGGGACAGGCCAATAGTAGTGACAGAATCATTGCAGCTGTCTCACCTGTTTGCCGTCCACCTCTATGTCGGCGACGTAGTTCTCGAACACGGTGGGGACGTAGACCTCGGGGAACTGGTCCTTGCTGAAGACGATCAGGAGGCAGGTCTTCCCACAAGCTCCATCCCCCACTATCACCAACTTCTTACGGATGGCTGCCATCCCTGCTGGAGGACACAGTGGAGGAGGCAACAGTTAGAATAAAGCAGAATCAGAAGAGAAACTACAGCGTTTGACAGATAAAATAAACCATCCTGTGCACAAATAAAACAAAATGAACAGTCAACTTAATGCCTCATCGGCCTATCTTAAGGCGTGGCTGAGATAACATGTTCACAGACAGACAACCCAACAACATGACGCCTCCGGCCACGGCTGTTACCAAGGAGACATAAAAAAACAAAACATGAAAGTAACGGTTGGTATTTGTTGCATGACAGCATCAATGTGTAGTGATGCAGGTGCAGGTGCACCATGCAACACTATGACACATTTAACCGCGTAGCTGGAAAGCAGCAGCTCTGGGGGGGGGGAGATGATGAATGGAACAAAAATTTCCAAGGTCACAATGATGGTCGTGTTTGTGGTTAAAGGTTTTTGTTGAAATGAGGAAGGTTTGAAACCTTGAGGCTACAGGGAACACTTCGTACTTGGGCTCAAATCACAAGAAAATTCTGCAGAAGATCATTAAAATAAGTTGTTTTGCAATTATTTTGGCAGATATTGCAATTTCAGTTGAAAGGATCATTGTTGCAAACAAACATGCTCCTTTACGTCTGGAAGTATGATCTGTAGGTAGGTTCCTGTCCCGTCCTCACACAGGCTTCAACATACAAGAATAGTCATGTCACAGCACAACATGTGAGCTACCAGGAAGTACAATTTCGCCTTTGTTCCAGTAATTCATGACAGTAACAGACCAACAGACAGTGTGGGTGTGAGAGAATGAGCTTGCCAAATTGAGTTAAGGGAAGTTGGGGCAAATGAGTGACATGTAGTGTGCCAACAGCTGAGAGCAGCTTGGATCTCTCCATATTGGGAAATGACACTCACCAGAAAGCCACAAACAGGAAATACGTTCTATTGAACTGGACTGACTTCATGTACTTTACATTTTACCAACGAAAGTCTGATCAAAACACAAAACAGGAAAACAGCAATTTCCCTTTATAAATGAACAGGAACTGAGCCCAGAAAGCTCCTGTTGTTGGGTGTTGAAAACGCAGACACAATCACTTTATTCACCGAGTTCACATCAAACACACGTCATGTCATGACGGCACCACCGCGCTAACACGGTACATGTGCCGTGTACTTACTATCGTGACAAGGACAACAGGCGCTCACACACAGAGGAGGTAATAAATCATATCCCTGAATGGTTATTTCCTCCTGCAGCACTGTGCGGTGTCAGTCACATTTCTCTACCCTGCAATCTCCATCACAGTGAGTCAGCTGGGGGTGTGGTGGAGAGCAGACTCCTCACACCTCTCCTGTTCTCTCAGTTTTGATCTGCAGCAGGTCTGAAGCCGAAGCCACGGCCGAGGTTATAGGTTCAATTTCCTGTCACTTTGGCTTTGCTCAGAGATACCATTGGTTTTCATTCAACTATAAAACAATTTGATTTGTGGCATATTGTAAAAAACAATGACTCTGCTAAAAAAAATGTTAACATCTTGCACAGGCCTCGCATAAGAAGAGCGTTTCTGGTCCAAACCAGTCCAACTTCCTTCCTCTTCAGTTTTTTTCTTGTAAGATTTTTTAGAGTGTTTGTGTGTGTGGCTGTTTCAGCTCCTTTAAACTGTGCTGTATATATTTCCTCCAGCTTCCGGCTGTGACTGCAGTCCACTCCTGATCAAAAGCCTTTTTCTAAACAACACTGCATTTGGCCACATTTCCCCCCAACTAATGTTCCCAAACAAGACACCTGCTGTGGCACACTGGTTGCATTCACGTGTTAAAGTGTGACAACTCAATGAGCCGATTGAAACACAGACAAAAAGTTCGTTCACAATTCTTGTCAGTTACTACTCCCTATAAAATTGTCTTTTGAGTTTGGCCTTTTATTGCCCTGGGTCCCATTGGTTTGTGACCCTGAAATGCACCACAGTGCTGCGAGCATCCTATAAATGTTAGATGAATACTGTAAGTAGGACAGCAGTGTCAAAAAAGATTAAACCATTGCCTCTGTGACTCCAGGAAAAAAAGGGAAAAGACAGAAACGGGGGCAGCTTTAGCCTGGAGGTGAGTGTGTGGTCAGTGCTTGCAGTGTTTGACCGGTGGGTTAAAAGGCAATAACAATGTCCCCACGTTTCAACAAATGGCACCTTGGTGCCTGTAAATCATTAGAGCTACTAATTGTTCCTTTAGAGTTGCTTAACAGCCGACAAGAACATTCAGACTGGTAGTAAAAGAAAACAGCTTCTAGGTTTAAATTTCAGGTTACGTCCACACGACTACATTTACATTTCAAAACAGCGTTTTCAAACTGAAACGACCGACACACAGACTATCACAGCTGAAAACGCATATGTACACTGAGCATGTGCGAGCCGGTGTAAACAGGAAATAGATTATCTACTCTGCAGTTGATTAGTTGCAAAAAATCCTCTGATGGAGGAACAGCAAAGACAGCTGCAGTGTTAAAATACAGAATTTAACCTAATCAACAGCTGCTAACAAAGATAACATGGTTGTAATTCATTATCATGTTGTATTCACCGCTGGTAGTCGAGACTGATGAGAGCCAATCAGGAGCGAGCGTGGGTGTCTACGCCATAAAACATAGTCGTGTGTAGGTAGGGTCAGCAGCAGAGTAAATTTCTATGTTAAAAAAGATACAGGAAAACACTGACCAGGGGCAAAAATCAAGATATAACACAAGAGGGACAACAGGAAAATCTCCATTAGCAGTGAAGAATGTTATGTCTGAACGCACGTTGGAAAAAAAAAAAACAAAAAAACAAGGGGGGGGGGCAGCACGTACGCTGATGCAGATGTAATGGCGGTAAGGTAACAATTAGCCAAATGGTCAACAGGTAGCAGGTTCATAACTTTGGACTATGTAAACTAAGCCAGCAGATGCTCCACTACAACAAGGAACTACTGGCAAAAAAAATTAATTAAAATTGTCAGTTGTCCCCAAGCTTTAAAAAAAAAACAAAACAAAACAAAAAAAACCCTGAGATTGTGTCTTTCTTGGGCCATATCGCCTTAAACATGCCAAGTCTGAGCTTAGTGTGTAAATGAGGAGCTGAACACGCCTGCGAGCTTCGAGCCTCTCGAAGCCGTTCTTAAGCAAAGTGTGAGTGGAAGATAAAACAAAAACATGGTTGAAACTGGCTCGGAGTCAAAATATATAATTAAATATGGGTGATAATCAGAAACCACGAGCTGCATCTACACGGCACCAACCACACACATTATCATCATCGTCTTGAGCTGTTGCCAATATGTTAGTCATATCTGCCGGACGCTTTGGCAAACGGCCAGTCAGATCTCATAGTCACACTAAAATTGGACAGGGTTATAAAGCATCTGAAGTGGTGCATGTATGAAATGATGAAAGCAATGCAACAACAATTACAGCCTGAGGACAACCACGTAACTGTCTTCTTCACGACACATGAGCTGAAATGTTACCATACACCAATGAGAAAAAAAGGCTGGTTTATGTTGGTGGCCATAGTAACAACAAATTCAGTTGATGTGTGATGTGCTATATATATAATCAAATATAAACAAATAAATCAAAAATATAAAGTTTTTACGCGTTGATCTTTAAAAAACATTAAAAATGTTGAAAAACTCCCATCACTGTGATAAGCCATTGGTAGGAACTTGGTTTGCTATCTCAGTGTGTTTACGCGCTAAAAGATCACGTATATGGCTCAAACTGGACTATCAACATGGATAGCTGGTTAGCAACAGAAAGAGTTAGAAAGAAAAAAAGACAGATGGAGAATCGACAAAGGATCTCTCCCTTCAAACAAAAAAGAAAAATTGATCATCTGCTTTCAGTGCAATCCCAAATATTTGATCGTTATTCAAAATAAAGTGTTTAAAATGAAAATGCTTTATGTGGCCTTTGCATTGTTATGTGGTCGGATGTGGGTCGCCAACATCTTTTAAGATTTTCAAATGGGCCATGAGTTGGAGCAGGTTGGGAACCAATGTGCTAAATATTAAGAACGAGGCTGCATGTGCAAACCGACGCCCTCGTCTGCATGTTAGCAAACAACAAACCATGAGATGAAATTTAAAAAAAGACAGATAAAGACAAAGTGACGGAGATAACCAGAGAGCAACACGCCACAGTCCTGCCGTCAATGCTAATAAAAGGGTGGTGGCAGCAGGGGGAGACCTTCCTATCTGACTGATTTTTGCAATGGGGATGATTGATTTATTGCACACAAACACACACTGGACTCACTGACTATGCTCCTTTGGATAAATACTGAGGCTCTTAATTTGACAAAGCAGCTCTTCAAACTAGTTAATTAAATAAGGCACACAGTTTGTTTTAAAAACAATTCTTTGTAGGTTTTGTCCTTCAACTGAGTCTCCACCTTTGGGATTAAAGCTGAACAATTAATCAAAATACAATCTCAATATGACCTAATGCAATATCCAAATCACAGTAGCTGCATTTTTTTTAAATAATAAAAAGGTAAAGTGTGTCATTGTTAGCACCATCAGTGTTGCGGTGCTACAGAGACGCCCCGACCTACAAATCATATTCTCCAAATGTAAAGGAACGTGTTTGTTTGGTACAAGACCAACAAAAATCACATCATCGTCATTTATATTTCATTTCAGTGAAAATGACCATTCCAACTGAAATCACAATATCCTCCAAAAATGATCTCAATATGATTTTTTTTTTGCATATCGTGCAGCTCCCTTTGGGGTGGAATAATCAGCATGATAAACCATTTAAACTGTCATCCTATCAAACTCAAACAGACAATATGTTTGACAACAGGCATGTCAGTCAAACCCACTCCTGTCCAGACACATGCGATCAACTAAACACTATTCATCTGCATCATCTCGTCGTATTACACAGCTTTAACTCCATTATTAAAAATGATTAGTGTGCGCTTTATGATTCATGGGTCTGTCCTTTAGAAAACCCCACACGGTTCCATCTAAGACCTGTGTGTGTTTAGAAAAACCCCACGCAGTATGCAGGCTGGAAAAAAATCATACCCATCTTAATGGTGGTTAACTGACTGTCGGCTGGTGAATATTTCAGTTTCAGACAGAAACTTGGCATGTGCTTTTCTTCTGCCACCTGACGTGCATTTCACTGGGCGGTGTCAGAGGAGCAGAAAAAATAATTGCTCTTTACCACAGCATGCAGCACAAACGTTATGATAAAATACACTGTCAAAATATCTATTCAGTGAAGACTGGTTAGTGATATGTGCTCCCTGTTGGCTGTTGGATAAATGCAAAAGTCTGTCTCACCTACACATTGTAGACAGCAGATACAAAATTGGGGATTTTGAATCACTAAATCAACCAGATTATCATTCTGCTGAACTGAAGCACTGAATCTTCTGACCACCATAAAGGCTATTCAAATCACAAATATAATGATTAATCTCAAATTCTAAATATGATTTATACTGTGAAAGGCTGGGTTCCTTCAAAACTGGTTACTCTACTGAGCTATTATTCTTATTTACCATTTATTACTGACTGGATATCGTACCTATTGAATTAATGTTTGGACTGATGGGACAGATGTTTTTAGACCGTTTAGTTTTTCTTTTAAGGTTTAAGGATTCAGGTTTTGTGTGGCTGAAAATGTTTTTCTGTCCCATTTTCACACATTGCTATCATCATGTTTGTGCTTTTACTTGAATTTTATTATAATATAATTATTATTATTAACTATTGTCATTATCATTATTATTACTAATGAGTTACTTGACACATTCATTTCCCCTGGGGGATAAATAAAGTATATTTAAGTATGTTTAATTAAAATATATATATATAATATATGTAAGAAGAATGAAATTCGATCCTTTTGCAATTTTTATAAGTATTATTTAATAATATTATGTGTTGAGACTTTAATCCTTATAATCAAAAAGTAAAAACTTAAATTGCTTAATTAGGTGCACCATTGAAACTAAGAAAATTACTACTAATAGATAATTACCACCAACCAGTCAAATTCTGGTCAGCCATAAGCTTGCCTTCCTCACATTGACTGACATATATATGCGTTGGGAATAAGCCTGTGATCATAGGGAGATGTTTGACTAAATCTATCAATTAAATGAAATTGGGTTTCTATCAGCCAATCAATGTCATCTTTCTCCATTATAATGGAGGATATGGTGTTAGTTAATAGCTTCAAGAGTGACATTGTGTAAAACCTCCAATAAGACCTGCCTGAGTAACAGTACAAATGCTATTCTATAGGCTTTTTTACATTGGCAAATATCATAAAATAAGCTAAATTAATTATAAAAAGAGGTTTCGCTGGGCCCATGTCTAAAAATATCAAATCTGAAATGTAATGTATCCGTGCATCATGTATCCAGGCTCTAGTGTTGGAGGGGTATAAAAACCCTTTGTCAGGCAGCTGCTGAATGCCATGATGTACATGGATACATAAGAGCAGCATGTTAGTACATTATGTTATAGGACCCATGTCTAATGTTATAGATGTATGCAAGTGCTGATGTTTTTTTTTTTGCAACCTCCAGCGCTTGGGGGCAAAAATAATTATAAAATTTGATCACAAAAAAGGGAGTAAATACCGTAAAAAATACTGTAATTTTACTTATCAATGTGTAGCTCGAGAGTAGTGTTGCTCTGCGTGACAGTAAAATTTTCCTTACACCACACAGAGCAAAAAAAAACATCTTGAAAATCATGTACATTGCTGCTATTTTTCCCCAGGACCATATCAGATGTCTTAGCTTTGATTTACTAATGTATGAAAACACAAACTCTGACACACATAATTGTGTCATATCATTAATAGCAGTGATGATAGATCACCAAGCCCTATGTGGTCGAATATCTTACACTACAATGACTGGCTAGAAAACTGACTGAAGCTTAGTGTGGTATACTGGGCGTCGTAGGCAACACACAGAAGAAGTTGTGTGTCTCGCCTGAGAGAGCTCCCAGTGTTCAGTCAAACATTGTTTTTAAACCAGCGAGCCACTGGGTGGGTCACCAGAAAGATGGCGTCATCACAGAGGCAACAGATGGCTAGTGTGTCCGCAGTGGAAGAATGGGTGGGTGGCCCCGATCCAAACTAAACACCGAGCGAGACCCGCACATACGATACGTACAGTAGATAAGACTTTCAGCTAATGACAAACCCTCGTTTCAGGAAAGAGTTAAACTTAAAATCCCTCGTCAAGTAGAGACTCTATGTCTTATTATCACTGACACGTTTTAGAAGCTTCAGAACGACAAATAAATAAAATAAAAGAGTGTTGGGGTTCAAAAAAAGCAAAGTACACAGTACAGTAGTGGTTTATTAAATCTATATAGAATTTAGCATGTTATTGGAAAATTACCATTATCAGCCATTCATGAAGTAACGCCGAGCCGTTAGGAAGCCGCCTGGTCAGCCGAGGCAAGTCAGGAAAAGAGCTTCATTGTTTGGCTCCGGCTGGCTCGCTAATTTAAGCTAGTCTTTACGGTCCAGTTTACAGACGTTACTGAAGTTAGCACAGTTTGCTAACAGCCCTCCTCAGCTCAACTGTGCGGCAAGTGCGGAAGCGGCAATAGCGATTGAGGTCGGTGTGAGGAAAAGCTAACTTGGCTACCGTTGGCTAACCCCGCTAGCTTTTAGCTTTGCTAGCACGGCCTTTCAAAGCTCCGGATAACTTTAAATAAAATAACCACGTCCGCTTCTAAACTGAAGAATATGGTAAAAGTGGCGCTTTATAATCGTTTGGTATTCAAGAAAGTAGTTTACCTGCAGTTTCTGTGGCGGGCAGTCGGGTTTTTCAGTGTTTTCGCGGGGCAGAGCTGGTTTACCGACCAGTCGAATCGCTCGCTGCTTCCTCTCGTCTCAGTCTGATACAATGAATTACTTCACGTGAGCGCGCAGCCTGGGTTTGTAGTTTGTAGCTGAGGGGGAGGGTTGACGCGGGCGCGAGCCTGAGAGCCACACCTGCGCGGGCACGACGCTTATACGAGCACTGTGGGCAGAGTTCCTGTCTCATCAGCTGTATGGAAATCTGTAACAGTAGTGCAATTATATCGAGCCATAAACACCGTATATTTTCAGACTGAGCGGGATTCTGTTTCTTTACCCACTAAGACTGAGACCTGCTACAGGTTTATAATTAGACATGCTCTAAATTATTGTTTCTTAAACTAGTAACTGGGATCTGAAATGAGTCACTGTAGAATATTTACTTTCATCTCAAGTACCAGCCCATGTTAGCTTTTAGGCAAACAAATGCTAAGTAACATTTGATGGAAACTATAAATGCTGTGGTTGTATCCCCACTGAGAAATAGATGGCTTTGAGCCAATGCTATTATTCTCCAAATTAGAGTTAATTAAGCACATTACAGTTCTGACAACACTGAAGATGTAACTTTCTGTCATTGAAGAGTCAACTGTCCAAGTATTAGTCTGTACCTAGTGCGCCACCTGGCGGTCAGTTTAGGTAACTACCCACGTTAAGAGAGCTAGGGGACAAATCTGAGTTAAAAATACAGTAAAAGACAAAAATACACAGGATTCAAGTATGCAATAAAAATTAGAGGTAGATAATATAAATAAATAAGTATGTTCATTTGGAGGGTGTTTTGGATGAGTCAGAGATGTACCATATATCCTGATTGCTATAGGCAGGAATGATTTTCTATGACGTTCCCTAACACAGCAGGGTTGTATGAGTCCGTTGCTGAATGTGAAATAAAGCTTAAAAGGTTTTATCTTAAAATAAAGATAAAACACTATATTTTCCTGAACAGATGGAGTTTGCCCAGTTGTCACTGAACTGTAGATGTTTACATTTCCATCTCCTGAGCACTTTAAGGATTTCTCAGGCATGTTGGTTAAAAGTTGGGATTGAAAGTTCAATCTCACCACAGTCTGTGACTGTAACTGTGTCGCCTCTCAGTCATTTTGTGAGTATATTCTAAGACCAGTGGGACAAATCTTGTCCTCAGTTTTTGACAGTGGATTGTACCGGATTATTTTTGGATACATAAAAAGAGAGTAGAATTAAAGAAGTCATTAGAGCAACCTACCTTCTATTTTTCCATTATGAACGGATCAGGACGACATTTCATTTAATTTTGGTTCAATTTAAACTTATTTCAGTCAACTGCAGAGGGACTGGTTGGTAGGCAATGTGTATTTATATTGAAATTGTCACTGTAAAGATGCTTTACTGGTATTTTTATTGTGACCAGTCATTATAGTCGTCAAAATAGGTACTTTTACAGCTTTTCTGAACATTGAGGTCGACTTAGACTTGAGTAGGATATTCCAGACTCTCAATTATAAATTATTTTGTGTGATAACATTATACTGTGGCAGTCCCTGGTGCAACATATTGTATGTCAGAAAAATTGAAAGTGTAGGGTAAAAGGTGACTCTCTAGATCCTCTGATTCATCGTGTAAAATCCTATAATCCCACCTGTAAATACCAAGAGCACGTGTCAGCACGCACAATCTACAAATACGCAGCATGTAATTGTAGACTCAGTTTTTCTGTTAGAAATAATTGAGTAGGTCACATGGTTGTTATGGAATCAGACAGGTGAGTCTCTCCTGCACCTCCAGGTCCACTCTTTACAGTAAAATCCCATGTAGACAGTAAAAGTAACACAGCAAAGACTGAAACACCGTTTAATTTCATACAATCGTCTTTTATTTCATATAGAGATAAAGAAATATATCTGAAAGCTAAAACAGAAAAGTCTGTGGAACAGCCACAGTACAGAAAAAGAGAGAGACTGTCATTAGTGTGAACAAGATCTGTTGGTGCAAAAGAAGGGACATGAGGGAAATGAAACTCGTGAAAACTATTTCTTTAAAAAGAAAAAACCATTGTTGATTGTGAAAACAGAGCAGAACTATCTGTAATCTGTCCTTCATTTTAGGGCGGGAAAACAGCTTTCATCTACAAAGCATGGACGCTGGTGTTACCCCACAGTCAGTGTTTTACCAATGAGACTTTAAAAAAACTTAAAAAACAAGTGTGTGGTAAATCTGTGGTAATGACGAGATACTGGTGAACAGGAAAAACACACATGAACCAGATGTGTCACCAAATTGCAATAAGAGCGTTTTACCGCTTGTACATTGGCCACTACAACGTAACAACCACCGACATCCTTCATTATCTTCACCTGTAGCCTCTCACCTCGGACTACACCGACTGTACACTGGCATTATTCATACAGACAGGATGCGACTGTGTGACGATGTTTGGAGCCGGAACAAAAGGAAAAGAAAGACTGGAGAGGAGAACAGGAATGGAGAGCGGAGGATTGGCTGAAGGCTCAATCTAAAACATCAGACTCCCAACGACAACGTTCCTTCGCTTTTTCACAGATGAAGTTACACAGCGTCACAGTTCATCTACAGGCGGCCATGTCAGAATGGGTTTTGCTGCATTGCAGGGGCCGGTTGCACGAAAAACACCTTAAGTTTTCTACTTAAGTCCGACACTTAAGGTTTAATTTCTCCTTAGGTGAGGGAGTTACTTAAGGCTGTTGCGCAATATCTCTTTAAAGGTTTCCTTAGATAAGGAAAAAAGTTAAGGAATTTACAGCAATGAAAGAGATTTTACAGCAGTAAATTTCTTCTGTTTCCATGGAGACCACTGATTTGAACTTTTGATACTTACTGGGAACTTTGGTTGCTAAGGTCTTTTGTGTGACAATTTTACTGACTTTAAGTGACTCCTTAATTTTAAGTCTAAGATTAGGAAGCTTAATTACTTAAGTGGAGAAGACTTAAGGTGTTTTGTGCAACTGGCCCCTGATATTTATTTTAAGATGCCAGCAGCTTAGCTAAAAAAAACATAATCTCCGTGGTAACTATCACGTGAAAGGTCTGAGACAATATAAAACTGGGATCTCTCTGCTACCGTCAGTATTTACTCTCAGTAAATGTTTGATGGCAGGAAGCAGGTTTCAGCTCAGCCTTCTCCTCACTGACGCTGGATCTGAACCAGCTCTCATCCCTGTGTCCATTCATCTGTGTAAATACTATCATTCATTCATCTATAATTAAAGAACGGCCCCGCTCATCCAACGTAAACATCGGCTCGCCAAAGTAAGAGCACAGAGAAATAAACGAGCAGAAGGAACGAGGAGAAACGCAGGATAGAACCCAGAGAGTTTCATCACACTAATATGGCTTATCACTTCCCTTATATAACACGTTTCCATCAGGTGAAAGGCACCTGCTTCTCATTGCTTGGATTTCATGAGTCAAAACTCAAACATGAGATATCTAATCTGAATTTGCAGTATTTGATGTTTTGATCTGGGACATGCTCCCGGATTAAAACATGAGCACGTTTCAATAACAGAGTGGTGACGTTTAGAAGGTCAGTGTTTTCTCAGCACATTTTACTAAACTGGAGACATGACAGACGCCTGGACGCCACTTCAGGGTTCCTGTATCGATGCTTTGGTTCTTCATTCATTATATTACGTTAGTAAAATTCAACTCCAGACACTGAGCCTGATGGTTTCCACAGAACCTCAGAGAGAACCCCACGGTGATGACGAGTCCGTCTAATATTAACTGCTCTATTCTCCAGAAATGTGAATACAATTTCTAAATGGCTTTTTATTGGGTGGGTGGTGGTGGGGGGGTCGTCTCAGGTTGTCAGTTAAAGGCACTGGCTTCCTGTAAAGACACAACAGCTGTCAGACCAGGGACGATCTGCAGCCTAATTCACTGAGCTTGTTGTCTCAGGAAAACTGTCAGTGACATTTAAAGGGGGAGGGACGGTGTTAAATACGAGCAGCAGAGGTTCATCCCTTCACTTTCTAACCACTTGGAAATTTTCATTTAAATTAAAAAAAGACATTTTCAAGCTTGTGATCACATGTTTGAAAATGTTCCATCGCCGTGATCGCAGCGTCGGAAACAATCGATGCAACTGACTCTAATCAACAGGGACAGGTGGGAAATTGGGAATTCACTGATTTAATTGTTACTATAACAGGATGCGACATCTGCAGTGATGATGTTGTACACGATGAATGAATCACTGACCTTTTGCTCTGCATAGAATTTATGAAACGTTTGAGTTTAAACACTTCAGCTGCCCATCAACCTGCCAGGAAGATGATTCAGCTCAGCTGTGTGACTTTATGCTTTTAGAAATGACAGATGTTTTGCACGTGCAAAGATGTGACTGGGAAACATGCATCAGACTGACTGCTGATCAATGCAGGCATCCTCTGTCTATGAAGGCGTTTGTCCTCATGAGTCAGTGTCTGACACGTCACAGATACAAGCTAAATCCTATAAATACCTGCAGTGTGTGTTAACCCAGCAAGGCTATTCTCTGCCCTCCTGCTGCACTTCATCACCCCTCTGTGTTTGTAATGGAGCCACATGACGAATAAAACCATGACAGACACTGACCACCTCCCTGTATATCATGCACTCGGATTACTGAAGAGCTATTCTTCAGATCCTAGAGGGTGGAAGTGTAAACGATGCAGGTCGACGCTCCAGGATCGGGCCTGAAATTAACTTAAAATTTATAAAACAAGAGGAATCATAATCACCATCCACAGATCTGTGTGTGAGTGTCATTCCATGAACATCGTCTTGTTAGTGCACAGAAAGTTTGGTTGTTTTTTTGATTTTGTTTAGTGATGAACAGACCAAGCGGAAAAAATAAAAATACCAAATTGTTCTCACTGAGCGACAATCTTGGGAATAAAAACAAACAAAAACAAAACACGGGTACACAGTCCATTTCTCTGCCTGCTGTTCCAGAGAGGCACCAGGCGGCAAATGGTCCTGGTCCGGAAAAACTCTTTCACCTGGCACTTCTTCAAATCTTGAAGTTTTGTATCGTAGTTCATCAGCAGGTCAGACCTGCAGCAGCTTCTTTATTGTGGTCCAGCAGCTGATGCTTCTCCTTCTTCCTCTGTCACATGTTTGGAACCAAACGCCTGTGTCACTTGCAGCCATTTTCCTTCTTAGCACTTATCAAACCGGTGCACCGGGAGTCGGCCTTTCGGCGAGAATCGAGACTTCGGCGTGAGTCTGTGTCGCTTTCCTGTAGCAGGCGATCAGAGAACAAGTATGGCTGCTCTGGGAAAGATTTACAAAAAGAATATTGTACACCCATGTTGTTATTTATTTAGAAACCAAGAGAAAGAGACATGAAGCGGTGGACAGAGCTCTGCGAGTTGGATTAGCTCCAGACAAGACAGGATTTCTGACTGACGTTCTCTGTTTGCAGAAAGAAAGAGGAGTTAAGTGTCTGATCTGCTCAACTACACCGAGCATGAACAACCAAAACGTCTGAACTGAAAGCACTGTACAGTCTCCGCCTCTCTGGGCTTCACCATGACATTGACAGAGTGTTTGTGAGCGCACGGTTGTGTGTATGAACTGGTCAAAGATGTGTGTGTTGGTGTGTGTGATACTGAGTGTATGACTAATCACTGTCACTGAATATATTAGTATACTAGCCGAAGACGCTGAACGCTAGTACTCGCCAGTGATGCCGAACGGAGCGTGGGCATCTGTACACGTGCGTTCTGTTTGTTACGATCTAGAAGGTGCGTCCTCGAAGCTGATGATGCTGGACTCCGGGTGCTGGGCGCCGCTCGCGGAGGTCGCTCCGCCGCTCTGTGACATCGAGGATGAGGAGGTGGAGGTGAGGGAGGCGCCGACCGGTCCCCCCGCTGGTCTCAACGCGGAGGAGGAGGAGGGGTCTCGCCCACCTGGTAGGAGTGGCTGTGTGTCAGTTCTGACCTCGTCCTCATCCTCATCTTCCTCGTCGTCCATGCTGGGCCAGGCCGACTGGTCCTCCACGCGCTTTAGACGCTCGTTCAGAGCTTTGAGCGCCAGTTGTCTGGGAGGAGGAGGGAAAGAGAATTAATCATTAATGACAGACACAATTTGTGATTGAGCAGCTGTGGGGTTCAGTGTCTCGGTCAAGGGCATCAGGTGATGGGCACGACATTAGCTCTAACGTTTGCCTGACATTAGCTCCAACGTTAGCCTGACATTAGCTCCAACGTTAGCCTGACATTAGCTCACATTAGCACCAACTTTAGCCTGACATTAGCTCTAACGTTAGCCTGACATTAGCTCCAACGTTAGCCTGACATTAGCTCCAACGTTAGCCTGACATTAGCTCCAACGTTAGCCTGACATTAGCTCACATTAGCACCAACTTTAGCCTGACATTAGCTCTAACGTTAGCCTGACATTAGCTCCAACGTTAGCCTGACATTAGCTCCAACGTTAGCCTGACATTAGCTCCAACGTTAGCCTGACATTAGCTCACATTAGCACCAACTTTAGCCTGACATTAGCTCTGTTAGCCTGACATTAGCTCTAAGGTTAGCCTGACATTAGCTCCAACGTTAGCCTGACATTAGCTCCAACGTTAGCCTGACATTAGCTCCAACGTTAGCCTGACATTAGCTCACATTAGCACCAACTTTAGCCTGACATTAGCTCTGTTAGCCTGACATTAGCTCACATTAGCTCTAACGTTAACCTGACATTAGCTCCAACGTTAGCTTGACATTAGCTCATATTAGCTCCAACATTAGCCTGACATTGGCTCACATTAGCTCTAACATTAGCTCTAACATTAGCGCTAACATTAGCTTTAACATTAGCCTGACATTAGCTCTAAACTGCTGGATGACACAGGTTTTTGGAAATAGTGGGGGTGGGGTCATTTGATCCGGACGGTCTGCGGGAGCTTTGTGATGGAGACTTTCAGAAGACTTTAAATCGGCCTGCTGAAGAAAACTGAAGTTGTAAACTTTAAGTAAAACATTTAAGAAGTCATTTAGTATCGACTCTGTCTTTCTTTGATGTAGCAGGAGAAATTTTTCAGTTTTACTTCAGCGTAATCGATCATACAATTTACTCTCATGTGGCTCAATTCTCCTCTCTCACTCTATTTTGAAAAATGCTTATTTTAGAAGTGATTCTTCCCAGGGATGCAGCACATCCTGAAATATGTGGACATATTTTAGTTGGAGACGTCACTGCTCGCCCTCCCCCACAGCACTCGGACTACTGACCTACTATCTACTGAGCATTTTATAACTCGGGTGAGTTATAAAATGTTTCATGGATTTCTTGATGAAACTACAAGAGACTGTTCATAAACAAATTGTGACAGAGACAGAGAGAGACAGAGACAGAGAGACAGAGAGAGAGAGAGAGAGAGAGAGAGAGAGAGAGAGAGAGAGAGAGAGAGAGAGAGAGAGAGAGAGAGGCTCCGCAAACCTTCCCTGAGTAAATACAACAACACTGTGTCTGTGTCTCTGCTGCTTATTAACTGTAAGGGTGTGTGTGTGTGTCTGTGTGTATGTATGTGTGTCTGTGTGTATGTATGTGTGTGTGTGTGTGTGTGTGTCTGTGTGTATGTGTGTGTCTGTGTGTATGTATGTGTGTCTGTGTGTATGTATGTATGTATGTGTGTGTGTGTGTGTGTGTGTGTATGTATGTGTGTGTGTGTGTGTGTGTGTGTGTGTGTGTACTTCTTATACTTTCATAAATTCTAACCAATACAGGGTTTTTAATGACGATGGTTTGATATATTATTTGACAGTATTCTGCTGATGAAAGTCATGTGATACGAGTGAAAGCTCCAGAATAGTTACTAAATACACGGACAACTGACACAAGGGGAGTGACTCACACCGTTTGTGTGAGTCACTCCCCTCTGGCGGGAGGCTGCGTCCATCAGGATCAAAACCTCTCTCCACAAGAACAGATGTCATTCTGCACATTGAACATATTTTATTGTATATATTTATACTTTTGTTTAATATTTCTTCACATTTTTTACTGTAAATATTTTATTAAATTGTTAATTTATATTTAAGCTTCCTGCCCTGCAGTACTTTCTTGTTTTGTTTCTATTCTTTTCTTTATGTTTGTTGTTATAAACCAAAATTCCCTGAACGTTAAAAACCTTCTCGTCAATAAACCAGATTCTGACTCTGACTGTATCAGATCAGTGTGAGCATGTGAGCACGCAGGTGTAAATGTTTAACGCTCTGACTCACCTCCTCCTCTCGGCGTCCTGTGGGTCTGTCCCCGGCAGGCTGATTGTGATGGAGGACGGCGCCCCCACGTCGTATCTCTTCACCATCTTCCTGCACACCTTTATCTTCACCAAGGCGGCGTGGACCAGTCCCGCCAGCAGCCCCACGGCCGGCTGCAGCGCCTCAGGGAAGAAACTTGCAAAGGCAAAGTGGTCGGACATGTCCCCGCGGCCGCGGCTGTGCCTCTGGTAGAAGCGCAGGTAGACCCAGCCGGACAGGGCGCCGTAGCTGTACGCAGCCAGCGGGGCGGAGCTCTCGAGCAGCCCGGACAGGCGCAGTAAGGCCAGGAGGAGGAGGACCAGAGCTGGCGCTGCTTTGAGCCTCACCTGAGATGAGAAATGAGAAAAATGTAGCTCTTGTGAACAAGAATGATCAGACAAAGAGGCAGCTACTGGTCTGACCACCGCCGCTGCCAGTTCCCAGAATTCACTCAACTCAGCTGGATTCAGGAATGGGAACACCAAACAATAGCTGATTACATGCCAGGGTGGCGGGCGGGAGTCACATCAACATGTACAGGCGTTCTGATGAACATTTCCTGACCCGCTCAGCTGAGACGAGAGAGACTGAGAGACGTAACCCAGTTTTATACAAACACACAAAAAGCAGCAAAAGCCAAAGTAATGGCAGCTCCAGCAGAGGAGCCTGGGAGCTTCAGAGATGTGACATAATGTGTGTTACAGCAAAAACAATAAAGCGTTAACTGGATGCTGAGTGTACACCGCTGCAGAGGAGCATCAGATTTAATCTTCAAATGTAAATGAACAGATCAGCTGTCGTCAGTATTTGAAGGAGAATCACATGTTTAACCAGAGAACAAACACTCACAGGCCTGTCAAACACTGGCTTATGTGGCTTCAATAAACCAGCATGATCAGTTGGTACATAGTTACCCCCCCCCCCCCCCCCCCCCCCCGTCTGTGCACCGCCTCCTGAGCCGCACAAACCCCAGAGCAGAGATGTTTTTCATCCAATGCTTCTCCTTCTTTTCTCCAAACACACCTTTGGTGATGCGGCCGATCGTCTTGACTTCCACAGTTTCGCTTCGTGACATTTCAGTCAGTGGAAGTTTGAAGCTGGAAGCACTCTGATATCTTTTTATAGCCTCTGCTGCTTTGTTTGTGTCAATTAGCTTCATGTGCAGATGCTCAGAGGAGCTTGTGGTGGGTTCGAAGGGTCAGAGAGTTTCGTAATATTGTAATTCTTGCAGTAATCAACAGAGACAATATGTTTGTGGACATTCTCAGGCAGGAGACATTTCAATGCTGAAGCTTTGCAAATTACAAAATGTACTGTTTACAGACTTGAATGTGACTGTTTCTGTTTTTACTTCACTGTTAAAAACACATTGATTTTTTTCCTGAATGAGGGATTTTAAACTTACAATCAGAGTGTCTCAGATTTCCTTTTGACTCCAAACCAACTCCATGAACTTCCTTCACAAAGAAAACTGGAGAGTCTTTGTTTCTTCATTTTCACTCGACTACTTTCCCTTTCCTTGAAGAGCAGCTGATTTTTTAACTTCAACGTTACCAGTGTGACTGTTTTTGACCCAGTGCAGCATCTAACCTTTTTCTTTACATGTATAAATATGAGCTCAAATTGCTGTCATGTCGTATATGTGGTATTTTATGTTTAATGCTGTATTTTAATCTGCAGTGTGTTTGTATGGCTGCTATCCCGGGCAAGAGACTTTTATCTTGATGGGACTTCCTGGTAAAATAAAGGAAAATAAAGTAAATACTTCACTGATTGACGCAGAGCAACAGGTCGTGTGTACCTCAAGGCAAACCGGCACTTTGTCTTTACACTGGAAAATCTTCAGTATCGATTCCGAAAATCTGAGTAAATTTAAACTAACTAAACAAAGTGCATTTCATTTTATTTTCCAAATGTAACTGGGGGCATCGTGGATGTGAGCTGGCCTTATTCTGACGATCTTGTACATTCTCAGTTTAACTCCTCACTGGTGTATTGCTCTGGTGTTATTTACAGAGGAGCATGACCTCTGCCAGAGATGAAGTCTGTTATCTGTGTGAGCCTCACCTGTGGCACTCTGAGGACTGTAGTATCCCCCATGGTCTGCTTCAGCGCCACCAGGACACCTCCGAGGAACCCGGCTGCTCCGTGGACCCGCACAGCAAACAGGAAGTCCAGGTCAAAGGTGGCCACGTAGGTGAGGAGGTAGGAGAGCCCTGCCAGGAGGCCCGCGGACACATTAACCACTGCGAAAAAGATCAGGAGCTCCAGAGCGCCCCACAGAGGCTCCAGCAGGCGCCCACACGCCATAACTGTCCCAACATTGGCCACCACCCCCCAGACATGCTGCTCCACCACCCCGTGGGTCACCAGTGTCCACACCCAGAAGTTGGGTGGAAAGAGGTAGCCCGGCGTCACCCCTAGGGCGTACGGAGTGTCGACGGCCCATGACAGCAGATAGAGGAGCACCACCACAGCACTTATACTCTTCACCACCACACTGGTGCTGGCCAGAGCAGCCAGGAAGTGCTGCCGTGCCACCGGCAGGTAACGATTCATGGTAGTCTGTTGTGAAGAGGATCCTTCTAGAGGGGATCGAGATGGCAGATGCAGCAGATGTTGGATGCTGGTGTGAGATTAACAATGCCAAGCAGAACAGGTGACACCTGGGAGTCCTGTCAGCATCAGAATCCACACCTCTCTGTGAGCCTTCATCCGGGACACTGTCTCAGCTGGGTGGAGATACCTCAGGTGATCAACTCAGTGCAGGTCTGTTCTTTCTGATCAGCTCTGTCAGTCTTTATATCAAAAATCAATACGTGAACTATGTCTAAGTTTCTGTAACAGTCAAAGAGTTGAGGAGACAGAGCGAGCGTCTGATCCTTACTGGGTAACAAACTTTGCACCGCAGCAGATAAGCAGCCTGGAGCCGTGATAACCTTAGAGAGGAGACCTTCTGATCCTGCTGCCGAGCTGGCGACCTTCAGTCGGCCTGGACGACTTCACAACAACCCGCCACCGGCTCTCAGAGGGCGGCAGCGGACAAATATGCAAATCCTGAAAGGAATACACCTGAGTACCTACTTGTTCAGAGGAGCTCGGCTGCACTAGCTTGTAAACACAGGACAGCTAATGTTAGCTAGCTGTCAAACTGACACCGTCTTGAGTTACGTTGATTTACACCCGCCGCCGAGGAGCGGGAGAGGTTACGTCTTCGTTTGACGGTAACACGGAGCAGTTAGCTGCGGTACAACCCGATCGATCACACCGGCCCACGGAGCTCCAGTCCCGGTCCTCTCTCGGCCCGGTGACTACCGGGCTAGCCCGAGGATTTCCCGTAGTTAGCAACAGGCCTCCAAAACAATGTTGGACACGTTTCTGGACCCGCGTCGACTCGAGAACAACTCACAGGTTTTCTAAAGTCCCTCCGCGTCATTCGACGGTTTAATAGTTCCTCTGTGTTTTCAGAGCCGGTCGGCGGAGAAATGTATTTTATGTTAGCAGGCACTCCTCCTCCCAGTTACAGCACTCAGATACTGCCCTGCGCTGTCTGCCACCGTCATCAACAATCAGGGAAAAAACGTCAAGTCACGTAACTTTCGAGCACCAGAGCATGCTGGGAAATAGAGTTCTCAGCAATGGACGTCTGATTCACCCCCAGTCCTCCACGCTGGCAACAAAAAATAAGTTTAGTCAGGTCAATTAAATAAATAAATTAATGAATAAATACAGCCATAAAATAAATCCTGAAATAAATTAGGTAATATATGTAGAAATATATAAAAAAATGTAAATATAAATATATAAGTGAGTCAACAAATAAACAAATGAATAAATACAAAAAAATAAATGATAAGCTGAATAACTGATTCAGTGCTGTTCTGGGGCTGTTGTTTTGGTCTGAATCTGTGAAGTAACCACGCCCCCTCGTTTGAGTATAAATAAATTAAATAAAAAGAGCTGGGAAATAAATTAATTTTAAGATTGAAGTCTCCCGAAATAAATAAAAATGACATTTTTAAAATAAAAAACTATTTATTGATTTATGTATTCATTTATTTATTCATTTATATAGCTATTAATTTATTTATTGACTCACTTATTTATTTATTTTTACATTTATTTATATATTTTCTACATTTATTACCTAATTTAGTTGTTTCAGGATTTATTTCATGGCCGTATTTATTCATTTATTTGATATTGATTTAGATGGCATTCCACGCCAAGTTTCATACATATGATCAACCTTGTTTGATATTGCACAGGCTGCTTACACACACACACACACACACACACACACACACACAACACATGACCAGCCAATAACGGGCTATAACATTCTGAAAGGAGCCATTCTGCATGAGTGCTTTTATTTTTCACACATCACAGTACTTCAACTCCTCTATACAACACGACACACCTTTAAACCTTTTTCACTGCTTATACAACAGTTTGCATTTTTCATCTCGCTCACTTTTTTCCATCTCATCATTCTACTTCAACTGCTTCTTCACACAGATTCAAACAGCAACACAGTTTAGCTTCAGCTTGTACAGAAGCAGCAGTTTCTAGTTATATTTACCATAGGAATATAATTGATCAGTTTAAAATGTGTAATTAGCACATTTAATCTGTAAACAAGCTGTGCCTTTTGTGTTTCCACAGCACAATTATACTCTGATAACAATACAGTGAATAAAACACAGAAATAACACAGATGCATTCAGTTCATTCTGAACAATCAGAACTCACAAGAAGACAAATCACACAGAATCAGGCTGTAACAGGGACACAGACTGAACAGCAGCCTTCACTACAGAGAGATAAAGATCACACACGTCACTGAATATGAAGATTTAAAAAGAGACAAATGTGATAATATTCATTCCCATTGTGCTTCGTGTGTGTGCAGTTTGCCATAAACTACAGGTCAGAAGTCTCAGAACAAACTCATGATGCAAAGGTAAGATGTAAACTTCCCGAAGTAAAAAAACAAAAGTTTAGTTCGTCTGTTCAGCTGCTGGATGAGACAAAAAAACAGATTAACTTTAGTTTTTTATTTGTTCTATGTTTTAATCGGAGAAACACTGAGACATTGAATTATGTTCATTGAAATATCAGCTGGAAACACTGCGGTGTTTTAAATCTTTTGACCTGAAGTGCACTGATGACACCTTTGCACTTAACTTGTGCATAAACGAACTCTCAAAATGATCGTACAAAGCTGCTGCTGCTCTGTTCAGAGTTCTGAGTTCTTACCAGTCAAACACCGAGTTATTCCTCTGTGTCTCTGGCTGATTAATTTGATTTGGAGGAACAGCTGCGCTCTGAAGTCTAATAGTGGACGTCAATCGTTGTGGCTGGTAAATGACAGTAGTAATGGAGCTAATGAGCTCTAATGAGTCAGCTGTCTTTGCAGCCAAATCTCTGTGTTCAGGACATGAATCAATGAAACTAGATAATCCTTATTATCATTCAAACATTTTACGCCTCTCAGTGGAAACAGAGGTCAGTGCATCCATGATGTCCTGGGTGGAGTGAACCGTATACGACACCACCACCAACACCTGTTGGTATCTGATCTATTTGGATCTCAGAGCTTTTAATTTGACAGTTACAAGTTCTGTAAAGGTCAGTTAATCTACCGAGGTGTCCTGCTCACTCAGACCACTTACTGAGGATACTGAAGATACTGAACCCAGACTCCACCCTCCATGCTATATCCCATTGATCTGACATGGACAGGATGATGATGATTCTTTAATCTACCGATAAATAAATAGAAGAAAATTAATTCAGCTCAACTAGTTTTAGCTTCTGGCCTGATTTCTGCTTTAAAGAGTGTATTAATTTAAAAAAAGAGAAAGTTCTCTGTAAAAAGTTTCAGCTGTACGTCTTGTCTTTAAAAAGTGCCATGTTTGTTTTTTTCCTTCCCTGCTGTAAGAGCATTAATTACAAGCGTTTGATTCCTTTAGTGTCCACGTTCATCTCTTCTTCAACATGTAAAACATTAAAACCACCAAATATCATGTTCTCATTGTTGTTCTTATAAATAAATGAACAGAATAAAGATCTGAAGTTTCAGCTCTGTCCAGAGTTGATCTCAGATTCTGACTGATCTGTGAGTGTTAGATTATTTATCCGGAGAACAGAGAGAAACAGGAGCGTCAGGCGTCTGCTTCAGTCACCGTGCTGCTCTGATCGTAGGTGAGTTTTGAGATGACGTGGTTGTTGTGGTTCAGGCTCAGTTGTCTGTGTGCGTTTGTGTGTGTGAGTCTGCTGTTAATATAAAGAAATTAGGAAAAGTTTTATTTAAAACGTTTCTTTTTATTTACAAACTTCCAAAAAAAGCAAAAAAAAAAGGATCTAAAAGTAATCCAAGGTCATACACATTATCCATCGATACACTACACAACAGGCTTTGACTGGAGCCGATCCTCAAAGACAGCAGCTTTAATCTTCTCCTCGGCTAAAATGGAATTCAGTCGGCTCGGCTCGTCCGACCGGATCGATTCGTATAAATAAATATGTAAATTCAAGTAGAAAGCTGTGAAATAAAAGAGCTGACAACCAGACAGTTCGACACCGAGGGAACTCGCTTGTCTGCCGTCACGACACAGATGGACATTTCTGATGATATGATAATGAACGACAAAAAAATAAAAATAAAAAGGAAAGAAAAGAAAAGCACTTGATATAATTCTTTCTTTTCTGCTAACGAGTGGTTGGACCGCCTCAGGTTCTGACTCATTACCTGTGAATGATCTTCACTTACATGCTCACAAATGGCTCATTTTATTCTAATAAAATACTGAGAACATGCAGGAGGTTCTGATGAAGCTGAAAATCAAAAAGTTCCTGATGTCCTTCTTTTCTTTTCCTCGTGATCAACAGCTGATCAGAGTTATCGTAAACAGGATGTGGTATTTACTCCATCCTTCTTAAAGTTCTCTCCTGGATATTAATGTGACAGTAACGAGCGACTGGTTGGTCCACATGTAAGTTCTGCACAGGTTCACATGTACTGGGTCAGACTGGCAGATCGTCACTTCTTTAAAACAAAACGCTAAACACTAAAGACCCAAGCGTTTTCCATCTGCAGTAACAACAATAATAAAATGAGCATCAAAATTTTACAAACAAGATAAAGAAAAGCAACAAAAAAGGAGATCAAAAAAAAAAAACAGTACAAAAATAAAAATGAATAAATATGCACCGTCATAAATAAATTAATTTGGTAAATTCAAACATTGTAAAAAGAGGAGAACGAAAATGAAACATGAGTAAACCAACGAAAACATGGAAGAGAGAGAGAACAGGAAACGCTTCGTCCACAGAGCTGCTGCTTCTTAAAGCTGCGGCCATTTTTTATTTTTGGAGGAGAAGATTTTCTACAGGAGGACAGAGCCGATCGCGTCGATCGGTTTGTGATCGATCGCTACAGCAGAACGATGGGTTGTGGTTTATCTGAAGGGAACTTGGTCACATGATGAAGCTCGTCGTCTACAGATGTACGTCTCTTTTACAGTGCAGTGCGGTGAACAGCGCCACCTGCAGCTCAGACAGAGAGGTGGATATGTGCGTCTCGTGCTGAGGCGGATTTTAATTTCGTTATTTGGTCTCTTTAAGACACGACCCTCTCCTGCGGAGGTTTGTTGATGTGCTCGTGTGATTTCTCGTTTTGGCAAAGCTACACCGTCTCTCCAAAAGAAAAAGAAAATAAAGGAAAGAGAATCAGTTTGGTTTCACAACACGACCTCTGTTCACAAAATATGATGAGACCGAGAAAGAAGAACAGAGGTGGAGTCTGTGTCAGAACGAACCGAGTAACAAGTTTCTATTTACTGATTTTCTTTAAACGATTCCTTTTGAACCCTGAACGACACGACGCACAGACACGGACAGAAAGAACCACACAAGCGAAACCAAAACTCGGGGGTTGCGAGCTCAATTCCTCCGGGGTTTGTACGAATACATATATAGGCTTGAGTGAGTGTTTTGCATCGTTTGTCTCTAGGCTACAGTAAGACTGTGGGTGAGATTCAGAGAGTCCGTCTCTCTTCACCTCTCCTCTCTCACAGCTAACATTCAGAAAGATGGAGGCAAAAAGGCATTTTCTGTTGGTAGTTTCTCCGCTACGAGGACGACACCTCACTGGAACACAGTTTGTTTTTTCTCATTTTCACCTGGTTGTTTTTAGGCAATCGTTTTTTCTTTAAAAAGTAAAAGAGATTACATAAATAGAAAATACACACACACAAAGAAAGAAAAGAAAAATCAGATCTTCCCACGTCTGACGCCTAAAGAGGATTCTTTTGAGAAAGGCCTGGTTTAAAGGCATTTGATTGAGCATACATTCTTTCATTAGAGCGTAAAGGTTTTCACCTCGTCCTCAAAAAGCCTCAAATGCTTCTTCAATAATTCAAGATCCCCAGAAGACCCTTTCTTTTTGTTTTATTTCTACATTACCCCTGTCCTGGCAGTGAATCATTAACTCCAATCAAAATGCTTTTTCTAAAACGTCCGTTTGAACTTTGAACCTTTAACCATTTGAAGAAATATTCAGTAGCAATATTTGACAAGTGACAAAGAAAACCATTTCAGTTACTGATATTTAACAAACGTTTCTACCTGCTAACTTCACTATCAAACCTTTTTTTTTGTTTTTTTTCCGTTCTGACGTCGTCAGTTAATTAGCTGAATAAAGCAAAGGAGTCTGGACAATTAGCAAAGCTGCAGAACTAGAATCTCTAAAGTCAACAGTACAACTAGTGGCCGTGTGAGGTCACTGCAGGCCCACGATCAGCAGGACTCAGTCCAGTGATTAGTATCAATGCCAGTATTGAACAAAAACAAACATGGAAGCCCAAAGTCCTCGACTCTCCTCCTCGTCTCTCTGCTGCTTTTTACTTCCTGATGTTTCTTCTTCAGGTGTCGCTCTGTGTTCACACTGTTTCTCCACGGCAGAACGGACGAGACGCTTCGGGGGCTCAGTCGTCATCACGTTTAATGTCTGTATTCGGTTTCCCTGGCGACGCCTCGGGTCGTGTGACTCCTGACAGACAGGACGCCGTCCTACTGTGACGATCGTTAAATTGAATCAAGCAGCTTCGTGATTCGCCTGTCAGTGTCCCCTCACCTCGATGACATCGTCGTCGTCGTCGTCCGAGCTGCTGGCGCCGCTCACGTTCCCGCCGTTCATCAGAACCGGGCCGCGGTGGCCGTCAGAGCGCGCCGACGGGGAGAAGGAGGAAGGGGAGGACGAGGAGGAGCTGGAGGCGGCGGTGGGAGGATACTGGGACAGGAAGCTGGCTCCGGCCGGACCGGGAGTGGCAGCCGGTCCTGGCAGCCCCCCCGGCAGCATGGACCCCGTGTAGAGGCTCGCCAGAGACTGACTGTAGGAGAGGGGGAAGCCTGGGGGGAGCATCCCGGCCATGCCCGCCATGCTCGGGCTCAGCATGAAGGGCGGCAGGGCGCCAGGAACCAGACTGGCGGCTTTGACTGATGAGGAAGAGGAGGATGGAGAGGAAGATGAGACGGCAGTAGCGGTGGTCGTCGTTGATGAGGTGCCTGAAGAGGAGGCGGGGACAGCGCCGGCTCCGCCCAGGCCAAACAGGTCTGCATACATGTACCCGGGGTCCCCCAGCTGAGCACGGGGGGGCTGGAAGTAAGGCGAACCCGCCCCCGCAAACAGCGGGTGCCCAAGTGACCCGCTCAGCATGGTGGGGTTGAGGCCCAGCGGGGGGAGGCCGTAGCCCCCGGGGAAGGGGAAGCCTGGGGGGGCCAGAGGAGCCGAGGAGTGTTTGCCCGCAGACAGCTGCTTGATGGGACGCTCCTCCGCCGCCGGGCTGGGGGCTCTGCGCTTGGAGCCGGTTCTCAGGTCCTGGGGGGCCGTGGGGTCAGAGCTGGGCTGGACCGTCACAGAGGCGTCATGGTGGCTCCAACCGCTCCCGCTGCCGGCGCCGTTGGTCTGAAGGAGTTTGGTGGAAGGCAGGTTGTTCACGGTGCTCGCCGCCGCCGCAGGTTGAGTTGTGGCGGCACCGGCTCCTGTTGCTGCCGTGTAGCGCTGCAGCTCGTTGATGATCTCTGGGCTGTCGGGTGAAAGAGGGCGGGGCACGCTCTGCTTCTTGTCAGGTGACGGACAAGTGTCACTGCCATTGGTTAAAGCCTCCAGAGGCGGAGCCTGCGAGTCTGAGAGGAAGGAACAAAGGATTAAGAAAGAATAACGTGTCAGTGATATTTTCTCTTCAGTTTGTATGAAAACAGAAGAAGAGTTTAGTCCTGGCGTTGACTCCTCCCACCTTTGGGCGGCGCCGTCGAGCTCTCCTCTGCCGTCTTGGCCTTATTAGCTGCTCTGATGGCAAAGATCCGACCGTCAGATGTTCTGATGTAAGTCCCTGCAACAGCGGCGGGAAAAATAATCAGTTCACACGGAAACTTCAGTCTTTTCTTTCTGACCTGAATCATTTAATGACTTTATTTTATTCTTTCACAAACTGGTTCATAGTTTTTTCTGACGAGTCCCGAACACAAAGGTCGTGTAGATGCTTCAACAATGAACTGAGGATTGTGGGTAAATTCATAACATTTTTATTCTGGTTTTGTTGTTTTAAACATGTTTTATGTTTTTTCTTTTCATGTGAAGAACTCGGTGCAGGTCCGTTTGTTTTGTTGTAAAGAACTTTGTGCTGCATTTCCTGTATGAAAGGTGCTTTACAAATAAAGTTTTTTATTGTTATGTTTTATTTATTTTTATTTTTCTCGATTGTCTTTGGTGTTTTTCGTCGGTGTTTTCTAGACTATTAAAGAAAAAGATGAAAGTGGCCGATCATCATGGTGTGCAGTGACTCGTTACCTTTGGTGCCCCTGATGACGTGGATGCTCTCTCCAGCTGTGATCCTCGCCTGCACATCTGTCGAACTGTTGGTGCCTGGAATCACGATGTCTAAAGCACACAATTTGACAAATGAAAACTTTGACTTTTCTTTAATTAAAACCACCATAGAAGAAGATGCTGAAGGAGGGACGGGGTGGTGGCATGAAAACAGAAGTAAAAAGCACAATAATAAAACAGATAATATCTAATTTAAGTGCAAAGATTAAAAGATTCGATGAGAATAAAATGGAGGTTAATTAGGAATTAATTGTTTTCCTACCAGTCGTCGTGACGATCTTCTGCACAAACACTCCGGCCTTTTGCAGACAGTTGACCGGGAATCCTCCGAGGCTGGATCCGGATGAATTGTTGCCGGGGGCAGAGCCTGCAGACGTCTGGCGGGGCATCACGGGAACCGGGGTTGACTGGGCCGTCCGGACGCTGGCCACCGGCTTCTCCTCAGCACGGGGGGGGGGACGCCTGAGGAGTTTAGAGTTTGTTTTTACATGTCACATAGACTTGATCATCAGTTTAGTGTTAAACTTTAGACTGAATTATAATCTGAATCTTTACTGTGTTCTCTTTTACGTCACTTTCATCTGTTACTTGATTTGAAATAGAAAAGGAAACATGAACTAAACGTTTATTTTCCATCAGGTGAAATGCTGTGAGTCACTGACCAGTTCCTCTGGCTGAAGGCGGGGATGTTGGTGAGGCTCTGGTCACTGGCAGGGTAGTAGTGGGCGTAGGAGGGGCGGGTGTACGGCACCGACGCCCTCTTCTCCTCCTCGTAACCTTTCTTAGCGGCCGACTTCTCGGCGCTGCTCAGCTTCAGCTCCCTGCGGTCCATCAGCAGCGACTCGTGGGGGAACGGTTGCTGGAGGAGAGAGAGACGTGACATGATTTAACTTTGCTTCATAAAGTCAACTTCAGTTTTTACTCATAATAATAATAATAAACTTTATTTATAAAACACTTCAAATACAAAACATAATAAAAACGAGGGCGAATAGAAGGACAATAAAAAAAGACAATAGAAAGACAGAAGATGAAACAACGTGTGAATGAAATAAAAACCAGTGGCGGTTACTTCAGCGTTACCTTGGTGATCAGGTGAGGGTAGAGGTGCAGCGCCTTCCTGAGGACGCTCTCCGTGCCGTCCTGGGGCTGCAGCTGGACCTGGGAGGGGTCCGGCTCCTCCTCCACGAAGTGAAGAAGAGACTCCACCTCCCTCCGGGTGAAGGTCAGCACAGGGTTCAGGTCGTCCACCACCCGGTCTGACGGAGAGAGAGAGAGAGAAGAGAGAGAGAGAGAGAGAGAGAGAGAGAGAGAGAGAGAGAGAGAAAGGAAGTGAGACGGCAGCAACAGCACTTGAGACAGTTTACTCTGTCAGACAAGAAGTGGTTTAAACACACAGCTGATTAGTGTGTGTGTGTGTGTGTGTGCGTGTGTGCGTCTTTGTGTGTGCGTGTGTCTGTGCGTGTGTGTGTGTGCGTGCCCGTCTGTGTGTGTGCGTGTGTGTGACATCTATGTTTTTATTGTTTTTTCATTTGAAAATTAAAGTTTTTAACATGATTTTATTTATTATATACTAATATTGTTTTTAGTTTATTTCAAGTCATTTCTTTGTTGAACTTTGTGCATCATTCCTCGTAAGAAAGGTGCAAATAAAGTTTATAATTAATGTTATTATTATTACTATTAAAAGGTCAATTAAAAATATAGAAAACAGAGATCTAAATGCATCTCATGTGTATCAGGTTTATATTCAGTAAAAATGACAGAATTAGGAGAAGGCATTTGAGGATGTTCAACTATGGAACAGTTTTTAGTTGCTGAGCCTCGTCATGCGCTCACAGCTCACCTGACATCCCCTGTTTGGAAATCTGCCGGTCGTAGATCTTCTTCTCCAGCGTGAAGTCACACACCAGTCGGTAGATGTGACACGGCTTCCTCTGACCGTAGCGGTAGACGCGGCACACGGCCTGGGCGTCGTGACACGGGTTCCAGGAGGCGTCGAACACCACCACGCGGTTCGCCCCGATCAGGTTCACGCCCAGACAACCGGCCCTGAAGGACGAGAGAGGGCGGCGATCAAACAGCTGGCTCCAAGCGGCCGCATGTTTTAATATTTTAAATTCATTAATATCTTTGCTGAGAGTGGAAGTGTCACCTGGTCGACAGCAGGAAGACCCAGGCGGAGGTGTTGGATGGATCGTTGAATTGGTTGATCAGTCTCTCTCTCTCTGAGGCCGTGGTGCTTCCATCCAGTCCTTGAACACATCACACCAACAACACAGATTCAAAACAAGCAGCAGCAGCACAAAGTCACTTCAACACCAGTTCAGTCCTTCGTCATTCATTAGCAACATCAAGCAGAGTGTCTCGTCATCTTAAAACACCCCGCGGCTTCACTACACTGTGCGACTCTGATTCTCCACCTGCTGCTACATGGAATCTACAGCTGAAATAAAAACAGGCGTGTGCAGAGGAAACACCTTCCACATCAAGATTTTATGTTTGTGAAAAAATAAGATTCAATAATTTACACGGAATTTATTAATCAAGAGAATTCTTTATGTCCCTGAAACACACACACACACACACCGACTCTTCTTGATGTTATGGAGACAGACCAGCAGGTGGCAGCACTCATTGTAAGTCAATGAGAGACGCAGCACCAGCAGCAGTCAGAAATACACTCAACATAAACTACCAGATTTATAAAAGGTGTTTTAATCAGCTAAAACTCACTGACTCTGACTTCCTGTGAGTCAGAGGACGGATTTTAAAATCCTCCTCCTGGTCTGTAAAGACCTAAAGGTCTCTGGTCTGAACACATCCGGACCCCTCAGGTGATCTGGGTCAGCTTCACTCAGTGTTCCCAGAATCAGGAGCAGGTGAAGCAGCTGTTAGTTTCTCTGCTCCTCACCTGTGGAAGCAGCTTCCTGAACACCTGAGATCAGTTAGATCAGGGACTGAAACATCACTGTTCACTGCAGCTTATCAATAAATCACGTACACAACATCTTTTAATCTGCTGCATTTGAACGTCTTTCATCACTGCAACACTTCTCTTAAAGTGGTGTCCTGAGTTTCTCACCTGGTTTATATAAACTTTAAATATCTTTATTTATTCCTATTATAATTTAATGTCATCTTAATGTTGGTTTGTTAATCTCCATGCCTCTTTGAATCGTGTCTGAATGACGCTGTAGAAACAAACTTCCCTAATAAACAACATATTCAGATTGTTTTTCACCATGTGTCAGTGTTTTAAATATTCAGCATATTGACTGCTTCCTTTAATCACAGTGAACGCCCACGTACTGTAGTAGTTGAGGTTGCGGACCCAGTTCTGATTGGGTCTGTCTCTGGACGTGTTGGGGGAGGGGGGCACCGCCCTCTTGGCCAAGAACTCCTCGATCACCGTCAGCGTGGACAAACTCTGACTGCAGGAGGAAGAAGCAGAGCTCAGAGCGCAGGCCTGAAGGATTCACCCAGGTTTGTCAATCATGAAATAAAGGTGCTTGAGTCTTCTTCTTCAGTCTCGTGTTCGATGTTTTACCTGAAGACGAGCAGCTTGTCTCCCTTCCTCACGCTCTCCTCTATCAGGTGGAACAGCATCACCATCTTCGCAGAGTTCTCCAGGATGCCGGGTTTGTAGTCGCACATGATGTCCTTCGCCTGAGCGTGTGAGAGGAGAGAGACGTTAAACATCACCTTTAAATTCGTAGCTCTGAACTTTATTTTGAAGTCTCAGTTGTTTTCTTTATGTTACAGGAAGTGAACGCCACAGCTCGACGTACCCATTCGTACGTGATGACCTGATTGGCTTTCTCCTGCAGCTGGTTGAGACTCAGTCCACCGATGGGGGTGGGGTTCTCCAGGGGCTTGGACTTCTGATTGGGTGCGGTCAGACATCGGGCGGGTCCCGTGGAGGTCATGTCATCCAGGTCCAGGTCCTGGTCGCTCGCCAGGTTTTCCTTCTGCAAGGCCTCGTACAGAATGTCCGGGTGGTTCCAGATCTGAAGGACGACAGGAAGTTGGCGACGTAAAAAACACGTCGTCGTGGTGACAATCGATGGATTCGCCAGGTGAAATAAATACGGAGGAATTTATCTTAATGTTGACGGAGACGTCGACAAGAGGAAACTCTTATTCTGAAGTTTATCTTCTAACTGCAGAAACAACGACTTCAATTTTATTATTATTCTCTCTCTCCTTCCAAACATCTCCTCTCTTTTATCTTTATTATTATATCTTTATTATTATATTATATATAATTTTTTATAGATTTTTAATATCCTCCCTTTTATTTCTGGTTCGACTCATGTTAATACGTCTCCTCTGTTTTAGTGTTCATTATTTTATCTTTATCTCTATCACTCAGTCTTCAGTGTTTCTTCACTTCCTGTTATTATCGTCTTATTTTTATTGTTTTAATTTATTACTTGGTCATTTATTGTTCTGTGTGTAAATGTTTCCTTTATCTCCAAACCTAGATTAAATATGAAAGAGTGGTGCTTCATTATCCAGGCTGAGCTCCACACGCCGCCGCCCTCCTCCTCCTCACCTTGCAGCAGACACAGAACGCCTTCAGCGGGTTGAGGCTGAGCCAGCCGGTGTTTCCCGCCTCTCTGAAGCGGTTCATGAACTCGGTGTAGAGCGCCCTCTGCAGCGGCGACAGGCGGACCAGGATCACATGCTCCTCCTTCGACGGCAGCTGGTCCTTCAGGACGTCGTGGCCTCGTCTGCGGAGAAGACGAGTCCCAGTAAATATCTGTGTGTGAAGTTGTGTTTCCTGGACGGAGACTGTGGCTGTGTAAAGGCTCACCTCTGAACGAAGCCCTCCAGCAGACTGTGCAGGACGTGGCTCCGGTACCTCATCAGCTGGACGTCCTGCGGCGTGCTGTCCACACACTGCCCGTTCAGAATGGGACGCTCGAACATGTTACTGAACTCCTGCCGCGTACCTGAAGGACACACAGGGACAAACTGGAGTTAGTGATTGTAAAGCAGAACCACCTCCTCCTGGTCGTATCCCTCCGCCACTCAAACTAGTTCCAGGTTAAATCCCCGTTTATCCAGAGAGAAAATATGAAC
>NC_079372.1:29176850-29191850 GCF_021018895.1 Seriola aureovittata
TCTCTCACTTGTGTGTGTGTGTGTTGCAGGTGTGTGTGTGTGCGTTTGTGTATGTGTGTGTGTGCGTGCGTGCGTGTGTCTGCAGTTTGCCTTAGTCCTCTCTTTCATGCTGAAATACTTGTATTTATCCCTCACTGAGTGTGTGTGTGTTTATCCTTGACTGTTTGACTGGCTTTGTGTCTGTGTGTGTGTGTGTGTGTGTGTGTGTGTGTGTGTGTGTGTCTGTACTCTGTCAGGCAATAAGGGAACGGTACATGATGTACCCTATGAAGGTTTTAAATATTCTGATGCACATGGCAGCTAATCTGCAAAAACTCCACACACACACACACACACACACACACACACACACACACACACACACACACACACACACACACACACACTTTTAACTTTCAGTAATTGGGTTTAAATGTTTCCAAAAAGGGGGAGGAGTCTGTTTCTGTTCAGCCATCTATTGCACATTTTAAGTGGTTGGTGTGTGTGTGTGTGTGTGTGTGTGTGTGTGTGTGTGTTATAATCTGCAAGTTTTTGTTTGAAATAAAAGACAATACTTCCATTACATCGTCTTCACTGAGACAACAGGAAGTGACGACTCGGGACAGACGTGGTGTTCAGTGTTTCTATGACACTCGTCTGTATCTGATTTAATGTTGAACATGATCATCCTCGTATCCACTGACACAGACTCAGATCTGGGCTGTTCATCAATCCTCTCATTTCGTCTAGAAATTCCAGCTGATTTGGTTTTTCAACGTGCCGACGGGCTCAGAGAGCGAACTGAAGCTGCTGTTTTCCAGCCGCCAGCCGTGAACTACTGGAACTGTTAAAGTGATATTTGCCTTTGATAGATCGGCGACTGACAAACGTGCCCTTGAGCAAGGTATTTGACCTCAGACTGCCCCTGTGGTTCTGTTCTCTGGCCCCTGGTTGAACCGGGCAGCTGCGAGGTGTGAATGTTTGCAGCTGTAATCAGCGGAGACGTGACTCTGATCCTGAAGATTTCCAGGCGAGACGATCAGATGAATGTGTGTTTGTGTTTGTGTCTTTAAACTTTACAAAGTCCTGTCATGAAAAACAGTGGACGACACAGGAACGTAAAGATCATTTCCTGACGTATGTTTTCTAAGATAAACTGCTGCAACACAATAAAGAACTGGTAAAAATAAAAAGTTGTCAGTAATGACATGAAGTTGAGATTTATTCTTGAGTCAGTTTAACTTTGTTGTAAAAGCAAAATGAGGATGGAGCTTCACTTCTCTGAACCCAGACTCTGATAAAATGTTTCTGTAATTTTATAATTGTACATTTTGAACAATTGTTCTTTCTATCTGAAATACTTTGTTTCATCCTTATTTATATGTTGCATTTATTTCCTTTTATAGTATTTATTTTATTTGGACGTATTGTTCATATTGTTTCCTTAATTCTCAGTTTTTATTATTCAAAACATTTTCCACTTCATCTTATTAAAACTATTAAACCCTCCTGACAACTTCATCATTTAATCATCAGTCTGATCAACCACAACATCCTGTGAAAGAGCCACATATAAATCATCCAGGATTCTCCTCAGATTAACTCATAAACACATTTCCACTTGTCGTGCAGGAAACAACACAACTAATAAATAAAACAGAAGAATTCAAATAAAAAGACTTTCGTCTGTCATTCGTGCAAACTTTTGGGTTTTGTTGATTTTTCCTTTGAGCACTAAGTCGACCGCACTTCCTGTTTTGTTTCTGGATGTCAGGAAAACCCGAGGTGGATTTTGGTTGTTGTTTAAACTGAGTTGGACATTTGGATCGAGACTGAGGGAGAAAGAACTTTTACTTTCACTCTGAACATCTATGTGCTGTGTGTGGTGGAGTTCATTTAAACACACTGTTGTTGAGTTACAGTCTGTGTTTGAGTTAGAAGAACCAGCGTTTCATGGGATCATGGGCATGAAAACCTTTGTGGTTCGATCTGTAATTAGACACTTTAGTCAAAACTGGTCTAAATGTTCCAACTGGCTGAAAAACCTTCATTTAATCTCTAAGACTTCTTCCAAACACTCGACGTCTCCGACAAACCTGGTGACACGTTGTACCAGAGCTCACACTGCTGATCAGACATCTGAAGCATTAGCATCGAGCTAACTTAAGGCTTCGCCCGCTGCCGGCAGCTCAGAATATACCGACGGGTAATAAATAAACTTCACAGCTCCGTGTCCCTATCTGATTTTACGGCCCAGTTACATAATCAAGAAAAAAGGTCAAAGGGCAATCTGAGCCAGAGACCTGCAGAGTATTTATCGTCACATACCGACAAAAATAAAAACACAGCTGGGTCAAAAAAGGTTTCTGTAAATACACTTAGTCTGAGTCTCTCAGCATCCGTCTCCCTGACAACTTGTCATGACGTTTGTCTGGATTCGTCCATCATCATGTTTCAGTGGGACTTTCATTTTACTTTAGGTTCTTTTTTGAGCAATCTCATCTGTGAGTGTGTGTGTGAGTGTGTGTCTGTGTGTGTGTGTCTGTGAGTGTGTGTGTGTGTGTCTCTGTGTGTGTGTGAGTGTGTCTCTGTGTGTGTGTGTGTGTGTGTGTATGTGTGTGTTGTGTGTGTGTCTCTGTGTGTGTGTGTGTGTGTGTGTGTGTGTGTCCTGTGAGTGTGTGTGTATGTGTGTGTATGTGTGTGTATGTGTGTGTCTGTGTGTGTGTGTCTGTGAGTGTGTGTGTATGTGTGTGTATGTGTGTGTGTGTGTCTGTCTCTGTGTGTGTGTCTCTGTGTGGTGTGTCTCTGTGTGTGTGTGTGTCTCTCTCTGTGTGTGTGTGTGAGTGTGTGTCTCTGTGTGTGTGTGTGTGTCTCTGTGTGTGTCTCTCTCTCTGTGTGTGTGTCTCTGTGTGTGTGTGTGTCTCTGTGTGTGCGTGTGTCTCTCTGTGTGTGTGTGTGTGTGTCTCTGTATGTGTCTCTCTCTCTCTGTGTGTGTGTGTGTGTGTCTCTGTGTGTGTCTCTCTCTCTGTGTGTGTGTGTGTGTGTGTCTCTGTGTGTGTCTCTCTCTCTCTCTCTGTGTGTGTCTCTCTGTGTGTGTGTGTGTCTCTGTGTGTGTGTGTCTGTCTGTGTGTGTGTGGTCTCTGTGTGTGTGTGTGTCTCTGTGTGTGAGTGTGTGTGTGTGTCTGTGTGTGTGTGTCTCTGTGTGTGTGTGTGTGTCTCTCTGTGTGTGTGTCTCTGTGTGTGAGTGTGTGTGTGTCTGTGTGTGTGTCTCTGTGTTGTGTGTGTGTCTCTCTGTGTGTGTTGTGTGTGTGTGTCTCTCTCTGTGAGTGTCTCTGTGTGTGAGTGTGTGTGTGTCTGTGTGTGTCTGTGTGTTGTGTGTGTGTGTGTGTCTCTGTGTGTGTGTGAGTGTGTGTGTCTCTCTGTGTGTGTGTCTCTGTGTGTGAGTGTGTGTGTCTCTGTGTGTGTGTGTGTGTCTCTGTGTGTGTCTCTCTCTCTGTGTGTGTGTGTCTCTGTGTGTGTGTGTGTGTCTCTCTGTGTGTGTGTGTCTCTGTGTGTGTGTGTCTGTCTCTGTGTGTGTGTGTGTGTGTGTGTGTGTGTGTGTGTCTCTCTCTGTGAGTGTGTGAGTGTGTGTGTGTCTCACCTGTTTTGCGTCTGCGCTCTGTAGTGATGGAGGTGGGTACGTTCGTCTTGCCAGCGTCGTCGCTGATGCCCGTGCTGCTGGAGTCCAGGCAGATCACTTCCCGTCTGGCCGACTTCACGTCTTGCTGTGACGCCGTTGATGCTGATGACGAAGACACATGCTTCGTCACTTCGCCTGGAGAGAGGGAGAGAAACGATACAGCAGATTAAGAGCGGGAAGAAAGACGAAAGACGAGACAGGAGATTGGGAGGAAATTGGTCGGTTGTATAAAATGCTACGTTTAAGATGCTAACAAGCCGTTTGAGGGTGGATTTTTGGTGCTAAGCTAACAGCTAGCATTATGAACTGAGTCTGACAGACAGTGAGAGAGTCAGTGACTCACCGGTCGTGTACTCAGGCAGCAGCGGTACGGGGAAATCCTGTTTTCTCTGCTGGTCGAGACGTCGCCTCCTCTCCAGCTCCTCCTGCTGGACGGCTTTGGTCACTGCCTCCAACTGATGATCCCTCAGTAGCTTCCTACACAGATGCAGAAAAACACACCATCAGTTTAAGAGACACCATGAGTCAAAGTGCTTTCTCTACCGCTGCGTTAGTCATTATTTATTAAAGATGAAGAGTCTTGAGACAGCTGTGACTCACAGCTCTGAGCCACAGAGAGAAACCACCTCACCCTGCGGCTGTGGAGAGTTTCCTCTCATCTTTCAGCTGGTTGTTTAAGTTTAACTTCACATTTACTCTTTGGTTCTGTCTCAGGAGACTCCTAAGTGTTGTTTCCAGATGCAACAGGAAAAAGAAAAGCTGCCATGAACCCATTAAACCCAGTGTTCACCATCTGTGCTGCACCAAACTGCTAACAGATAAACTTAGCAGCTCGCTCGTGAGCCAGCTGAAGAAAAAACTGATCAAGCTACATCACAAATAAGATGTCGACTTTATACGACGCAACATGAGGGTTTGATGTGTGAATCACTTTTGATAAAAGAAAACAGCTGGATGGAGACAGATTTACATCAGAACAACACTTCCTGTCCCGAGTCACATGTCGCTGAACTAACCAATCAGAGGTGAGGAGGACTTAGACTGAGGGAAATAAGAGGAAAACTAGAGAGATGGATTCAGGAGGTGTAACTGTTTTTAAAGATGCATATTTGAATATTTAAACTTGTAAATATGTAAATAATTAACTGTATAAACAGTGTAAATATATTTTTAGTAAATAAACTGAAATATAGAGCATGAACTAACATCTAAACCTAAACAATTATCCAAGCTACTTTGGTAAAAAGCGACAAAACATTGTGTTCATGTGTAAACATTAGCATAAAAGAATTAGCTGTACTCTTCATTACTTTTGGTTTTTGGTGGGAACATCTCCCGCTTTAGAAGAAAGGTATTTGATCAGTGCTTGTAACAGTAATAGACAAGAACCATGTCACACAAACTCAAACACAGAAGAGTGTGATCAGGGAGACGCCGGCGCTCTCTTCTCTGAGACGCTGTTGTGTAAAAGCAGCTGGATACTTGAGGTTGAGCTGTGTGGCGGTTTGTTGGCAGCCGCAGGTAAGAAGCTGCAGACTGAACGTGTGTGTGTGTGTGTGTGTGACCACTGACAGATTTTATCATAACATGGCTTGTCCTTCAGGTCTTCATGGTAAATCCTGTTATCCAGCCAACAATGGCTTGTTATTAGAAATACAATATGTTTTGAATGAGCTGAGTGAGTGTGAGTTTACTCTGCACCTGAGCAGCAACACACTGACTGGTAATCCCTCTGATCTACAGGGCGACACAGTCAGACTCATCTTTAAAAATCCAGTTTGAACTCTTTATGTAAATGTATTTTATTTTTTGGCCTGTTAAAATAGTTTTAATTACAAGTATTTTAATTATAAGTTTACCATATTTATTTGTGTTGTATATTAAATGGTGTAAAATTATTTGAGTTATTATATTATTAATTATTACTTCATTTAGTTTATTAAAAAATGTCATCATCAGTTGCAGCACTTTGTTATTTCATATATATATAATTTGTAGGTGTAACATTTAAGTTGGTTATTTACAACCCCTTTAATGTGGAGCACTTTGGTTCCCACCTGGCATTGTTGCAGGGGGACAGGTGTGAATGTGACAGTCTGTTGGGTGCACGTCCTGCTGAGAGAGCAGAATAAAGTTGTCTCAACTATGAAATTATATAATGAACTCAGTGAAGTAATATTAATTAATAATCTAATAAACTCAAATAATATTGCACCACTCGATTTACAACACAAATGAATATAGTAAATTTATACGACAGTAATTAAAGTTACAGTAGATACAAATGTGAATTAATTCAACATCTGAACATCTGTATTAGAGGTTGTTTCACACACAGGAAATACTTATAGTTAAAGACAGTACAACAGGCAACAACTGTTTTTTTAAGAATAGGAATTATTCTCTTTTTTAAATGTTTTTAAATGTTTTATATTTGCAGTTTCCATCACATCCTTCAGGATGTCGACAGAATAAACAGTGAGAGTCTGTTTGACCTCTGACTGACCCCAGACGTAACGGGAGTTCAGTACCTGATGTTGCGTCTCATGTGCGCCGGTTTGGAGCTCCTCTTCTTGGTTCCTGTCAGGGCGGAGGGAGGGGAGGGGCTTTGGCTGGCCGGCCTGGAGCGGGGTCTGGAGGTGGGCTGGGAGGGGGGAGGGTGGGCCGGCGTCTCTCCCGAAGGTGAGGTAGATGGGGGAGGAGTGCACTGCCACACAGCGGGGTCGCCTCCCTGAGCCTCATTCTCGGAGCTGAAGGGGGCGCTGTGGGACTGGTCTGTGGGGGGGGGGGGAGAGAAGAAGTGACGGTTATTTCATGTGTCATCAAACAGGAAGTGGTTCATGTGACTGGAGATTAACACAGGACCTGATGTCTGTTAATTATGATTCTGAACCTTGATTCTGACCTTTACAAACTGAAGATTAAAACTCTTTCAACTAGAAATCAAATGTTTGGATTCATGAGATTCATAATAATAAAACAGCTCTGAACTGAAACAGGAAGTACTCATGTTTCTGTGCGCTGCAGCGGGAAACTGAAGCTGACTGATCGTTCAGTCATTTGAAGAAACGTTTTAAACATGTTTCTGTCAGTCTTCTGCAAATAATGTGAATAATGCAGAATATTGTACAAAACTTTCAACATACAAAAGTAAAACCAACAATGAAGAATTGATTCTAAACTGAATTCAGTCCAAGTGTCATCGGATGATCCGGAAAACTTTATAATTGATCTGATTTTGAATTCTAGACCAAAAACAGAAAATGAAATCACATGGTCTGTTTGTTTTTTCTTCCCAAACAAAAATCCAGAAAAATGAATTAAAAAAACTTAAAATCCAATTTTGATTTTTGCAAATTCGTTTTTTCATTTCTCATTTAGCAAAAAACAGTAGAATGGTGGACAGACAGGAAGAGGAAGTGAAGTGTAAAAAAGTCCAAATAAAAGCCAAGAGGACACACAAGTGTAACATTAAGCAAGAAATTACCAAAAACCAAAAACCAAAAACCTTTTTTTTCTGTTTTGGTTTTAAAACAATAAAACAGATTTACATGTCTTTTGGTTTTAAATTACAAATGAATCGCGGATCATCTGATGATGCTCGATACGAAGTCCCAAAGATTTCCCTCTCGCTGTCTCTGACTGATGCAGTTTACTGCAGTTTGGATCTATTAACTGACGTGTGAGATACTGAACATGCTGTGTGAACGTTCCTCAGTAAAGACGCTTCTTCTTCTTCTACAGTGAATTGCCTCTTTCAGGTTTTCACTCAGTCAGAAGTGATTCATGTTTCGCAGCAGCTGAGAGGCTTTTATTACCAGGATGTTTTATAATAATCACTATGAACCCCCCCACGTCTAAAAGACATAACTCATATAAAACAATCACGAGGAGACGTGAACAACCCAAAGTCAAACACGCAGATCCTTCCACACAGCCGGTTCTACTGGATCAGCACCGTGTCATTTCTGTTATTCAGTTCTTCTGTCCATGTTCAGATGAGTCAGTCAGAGGTGTGACCGAGACACTCCCACAAACACACACAACACAGGACCAACATCATGGGACCAGCAGCAGCCAGACATTCACATCTCAGCTCTCGTCTTACTGAAGTGTGAGGAGCAGCTTCTGAATCTGAGGACGAAGCACATTCCTTCTTTGTAAAGACAAAATGAAGCGATCTCCGTTATTAAACAGGTTCTTACAGTTCGGCCCGAAACTAAAGACGGTCACAGTCTGATTCAAACCGTCCAGTATCAGTCATGTGTGTAAGTTCTCAGATTTGTTAAAGAATCGTTGACGCTGAGTTTAAATTTTAAATGTCATCTTATCAATTAATCTCTGGTGTTTATTCGGCCTTGTTCCGGAGCTGTTGCCTGTTTACTGTTTGAAATGGAAACTTCCATTAAACAGGCCTGACTCATCTCAGCTGCTGCCGCCAGACGCAGCGTGAGAACATTCAGGTTTTCAAATTCATACAAATTAACATTTAACTCAACGACATTAATAAAAACACCAGAGCTGAAGGAGACGTCAACACGCTGAGAGCTGCAGCGAGAAGCAGCTTCAGCTTCTCAACTCAACTCTCTCTCTGTTTCTTCTCTTCTCTCTCTGCCTAGATTTCACTTTCACCTTTCCTCCTTCTTCTTCTCCTTCGTCTCCTCCCCCTCCTCCTCCTCCTCCTCGCTCTCTCAGTTGTTCTGCCAGAGACACACTGAACCAGATCTGAGGCTTATGTAAGAGCTGGATCATAAATATGGACGACTTACGAAACACAAGGCAGGACACACACACACACACACACACACACACACACACACACACACACACACACACACACACAAATGCAGACAAGATATGTTCACTGAATGACTGCCGTGTTTCAGTTTTCCACACTATGAGAACGTGTGAACACACACACACACACACACACACACACACACACACACACACACACACACACACACACACACACACACACACCCCTCTCTGACACTGGAGCACGGAGGCTGGTGATGAGTTCACTGTCAGTTATAAAATACAACTTGCGTAAAAACGCAGCGTCAGTCCGTCTATGTGAAAACAAACTTCTTGTTCTGACTGCTTTGTGTGTGCGCGTGTGTGTGCGTGTCAGGTGTGTTCGTGTGTGTGTGTGTGTGTGTGAGTCTGTGTGTGTGCGTGTGCATGTGTGTCAGGTGTGTGTGTGTGTGTCTGTGTGTGTGTGATTAATTTGCAATCACTGTGACATTGAATTAATTACTGGCCAAGAAAAGAAATGAGTAAATGAAGTGAAGTAAATCACAAACATATCAGAAGATCTTCATCCTCTGATTTTCTTTTTGAAATGTTCCGTCTGCACCGGGACGAGCCGGTCCAGGTCCAGGTCTGTGGTGATCCCCTCAGCTCCCCTCCGGAGCCACAGCAAAGAGACATTTTCCTTTTCTTTAAGAGAAATTTCCCCACAACTACTGGATGAATTGACATGAAATGTGATAATCATAACAATGGTGCACAGAGGTTGTCATAGCGACAGCTGCTGTGGCGCCACCAGCAGGACGAAACCTTCACTTATCCAGTGAAATAATGGATAATATAAATAATAGTCTTCAGTCAAATCAGTCGCCTTCATTTGATTATAAAGCAACTTCAGGCAAATTGTGATTTATGATTTAGGATATAAAATTAAAACAAACAAACAAACAAACAAACATTCCTCTGTGGCTTTCATGTAAAGTTGCTGCTCAAGCTGAAGATGTGATGAGAGTTTGTGACGTCGTTCCTCTGTTCAGCCTTCAGCTTTACTCTCATGTTTAACTTCATCCTCCGTTTATTTCAATAACTAAACTATAATAAATAATAAATAATAAAACACAATTTCCTCTGAACAACGTTTGTGTGTTTCCAGGAATGAGCTTTCATCAGCCTGGACACCAGCTGAGTGATTCTCAGCCAATCAGAGAAGAGATGTCACAGGTTTGAATTAAACTTTCGCTCCATCACTGAATCTTCCCCCCGTTTGTTTGTCCCTCGCCTCCCTCCAACTCTACCTTACAGAACAGTTATATAACCATTCCTGAAATTCACAGACACACACACACACACACACACACACACACACACAGAGTAAGGACTCAAAAGAGACACTGAGGGGGCAGACAGGAAGGGAAAGAGGAGAGGGAGAGAGAGATGAAAGCGAGGTCATCATTCAAAGAGAAACAGAGAGAGATGCACTTCAGAGTGAGAGGGGGTGGACACACACACACACACACACACACGCACACACGCACACATGCACACACACACATTAAAAAAACATAGTGGTGACACACAAGCAAGAGCACACACAGACGTAGATTCTGGGAAGGAGGACGACCGCTTCCTTTGTTTGGGTCAAGAAGACAACAAGTCGAGAGAGAGAGGGAGAGACAGACAGACAGAGACAGAGAGACAGACAGACAGACAGACAGAGAGAGAGAGAGAGACAGAGAAAGAGAGAGGGAGACAGACAGACAGACAGAGAGAGAGAGACAGACAGAGACAGACAGACAGAGAGAGAGAAACAGAGAGAGAGAGAGAGAGAATTTGTTATGAAATCTGATTTTATAAGTTGTTCTCAGGAAACATAATAAAAGTCAAAATGCGTCTTGATCATTTTTGGAGTTTTTTATACTAATGATAATAAATAAGAGACTAAACTAATAAGGATGATAAACTGGCTCATTCTTGTGTTTCCAGTTCATCTGATGGGGAAGTGACAGTGGGATCCAGTGGGAGAGAGAGAGTCATGTAATGGTTTTACCAGAGAAACGTTTCTGCTGTGGAAGAGATAAGGAGAGAGGAAACCGCCATGTTGTTTGGCTCCTGCTCATGTTCCTGTCTGTGATGCACTTTGTTTATTAGCTGAATCATTTCTCTGCAGTTCTGCAGGTTATGGTGTGAATGTAAAGCAATGTCAAAGATCAAGACATATTTGACACATTAACATGATGGAAAGTCTAACTTCTTATTAAATATATATTTACTGAACCAAACAAGCACAAATTCAACAAATGATAAAGAATGAAGTGAAGAGGAAAAACAAAGGAGCTGCACCTGGAGGACGTCACCCTGGTGCAGGGGATTATAGAGGCGACTCTTTACTAATTCATTAACTGAAAATTTACAAACAATGAAAATATACGTTCTGTCTAAAGTAAAGAAATGTCGGACTTCTCCTGTGGACACACTGGCGTCAGTTTCACAGGCTTATGTAACATCTGTCACTTTGAATACAAGCTGGCTCTGTATGAAGCAGAGCAGGAATCAGCTCTAAAACAACTTTCATAACGTCCCAGACACACGTGCACCGTGTTTCCACCTCTTCATTTACACCTCTGCATCTGCTCCTCCCGTCAGCGGCCAATCAAAGTGTTCTCACAGATTAAACTGTGATCGGAGGAGAAGTCAGAGGAGAAGCATGAACACACACCAGAACGTTAACAACGCAGCAGCTGTGACTTTAGAGAGCTAGCATAGAGCACACACACACACACACACACACACACACACACACACACACACACAGGGTGCTGCACAAACGATACTAAGACGTAAGAAAGGCAGAGCTCCAATCAAAATAGCCACTCAGACAGGAGGGAGTCTGCATGATGTTAAATACACATTACATAATGCATATGGATTATAATATCATCAAATCCACTCGTCCCTCATCACCACACAAACTAACGTCATCAGGATCATCTGAAAGACGCTTTAATTACATCAACATGAGAAGCGACGGAGGCGTTCAGGTGAGAAACTGAAGCCTCTGCAGACGCTGCTTCTTTAACAGTTTCCCTGTGAGTGAGTCGGACGAGTGCAGACGACCACAGCTGCTCAGTCTGAGAGGAGATCAAAACAAACTGTTTACAAACAACTTTCAGATATGTTTTGCTAAATCAGCCTAGCTTAGCTTCTCCGCTAGCTGAGAAGAACACAGACTGTAAATAAAGATTCACTCCGCCCCCTAACTCCCAGCTGATCCAAATATAGTCAAAGAGGAGGGGCCTGTGTGGAGCTGACACTTCGGTGCATGTCAGTTTGTGTCAAGCAGACGCTCACCCACCTGTCACTCAAAGAGGCCACGCCCTCAATCCTCCATAACTGTAGTCCTTAATAAAATGTAAACAGGTGAGTTATATAAACAGGTGAGTTATATAAACAGGTGAGTTATATAAACAGGCGTCATGAAGGAGGAAATCAGCTCTAGAGACCAAAACAGTTTCTGTACCAGGCTGTAAACATGTTTATTTCTGCTGTAAAGTTGGACATTTTAACATGGGAGTCTATGGGGACTGACTCACTGTTGGAGCCAGACTCTAGTGGTCGTTAGAGGAACTGCAGCTGCTGGTTCTTCACTGTTGATGCTTCATGTTTCAGCCTGGAGGTTGAGGGTTGGAAGAACGAGACAAAAGAAGAAGCTGCTTGTTGTTCAGGTTCAGTAACATGATCTCTGCAGTTTTAACTTCAGCTGAAACAATTCACTGGATTTATCAGAAATTAAAAACTCAGATATGAGTTGAAAAGCTGATTTAAAGTCAAACCATGGTTTAACTTCAGCCTCTGGCCCCCCTCCACCACACACACACACACACACACACACACACGCGCGCGCACACACACACACACACTCACTCAGAAACACTCCCATGTGTACAAGTTCAGCGGAGGCGTCATCTTAAGTTGAAAATTAAGAGTTGGAGAGGCGATTGTTGCTAGGCGACCAAATCAAACTCAAATATTGAGCTGCGAGCGACGATGAGGAGGAAGCAGGAAGAAGACGACCAAACATGTCGGCAAAATAAGCTGAGACAAAGTACGACCTTTGACCTCTGTCAGAGCTGAGACACTGAGGAAGAGAGTGTGTTGACGAAGCGCTGAAACATCAGCAGCTCCACAGCTGCTGCTCACATGAACTACACAACACAACATGAAACCACCAGGAACAAAATCTGTGTGTGTGTGTGTGTTTCTCAGAGGGGGGTGGGGGGGTGGGTGGGGTTGCAGTGGGGAAATGTCTTCTGCAACCACAGGGTTATGTAAGCATAACTACATATATGTTAAGTGTTTATATAACTCTTCAGACGAACACAACACGGCAGCCATGCAACAGCAGTGTGTGTGTGTTTGAAATAAATGGCATTCCCTCCAGTGTGTTGAGAGAGAGAGACAGAGAGAGAGAGAGACAGAGAGAGACAGAGACAGAGAGAGACAGACAGAGACACAGAGAGACAGAGAGAGAGACACACAGAGAGACAGAGAGACACACAGAGAGACAGAGAGAGAGACAGAGAGAGAGAGACAGAGAGAGAGAGACAGAGAGAGACAGAGAGAGACAGAGAGAGAGACAGAGAGAAACAGACAGAGACACAGAGAGACAGAGAGACACACAGAGAGACAGAGAGAGAGACAGAGAGAGAAAGACAGAGAGAGAGAGACAGAGAGAGAGAGACAGAGAGAGACACAGAGAGAGACACAGAGAGACAGACAGAGAGAGAGACAGAGAGAGAGACAGAGAGAGAGACAGAGAGAGAGAGACAGAGAGAGAGAAACAGAGAGAGAGACAGAGAGAGAGACAGAGAGACACAGAGAGACAGAGACAGAGAGAGAGACAGAGAGAGAGACAGAGAGAGACACAGAGAGAGAGACAGAGACAGCGAGACAGAGAGAGAGAGACAGAGAGAGAGAGAGACAGAGAGAGACAGAGAGAGAGACAGCGAGACAGAGAGAGAGACAGAGAGAGAGAGACAGAGACAGAGAGAGAGACAGAGACAGAGAGAGAGACAGAGAGACAGAGAGAGAAGACAGAGAGAGAAGAGAGACAGAGACAGAGAGAGAGACAGAGAGAGACAGAGAGACAGAGAGAGAGAGAGACAGAGAGAGACAGAGAGAGAGACAGCGAGACAGAGAGAGAGACAGAGAGAGAGACAGAGACAGAGAGAGAGACAGAGAGAGACAGAGAGAGAGAGAGAGACAGAGAGACAGAGACAGAGAGAGACAGAGAGACAGAGAGAGAGAGACTGTAAAACTGTCTCTACAAAATAAAGGTACAGAAACAACAATAAAAGCTTAGGATGTTTTGACATCAGCTGACCTGTGACCTCACCAATGAAAACCATTTGAACAAGTTGATGATAAGAGGTTTTCACCCGACGGTGACTCGAGTATGTTTTCCTTTTTTTCACAGAAGAAGAAGACGACGATCTTCTCTGGAACAGATGTGTAAACATCTGCCCTCCAGTTCAAAGCTGGAGTAAAAACTGTCCAATCTTGTTTTCCACTGATAATAATAATCATCAGGACAGACTGTGGCAGAACGGACTGACTCACACAACGATGAAGGATTTATGATTCTGTTTTTATTCACATTCTGGGTGCAGTATCACTTTAAAGCTTTTTTCTTTTTGTTGTTGTTGTGTTTTTTGAAACCAAAGACAGACTGAGGTGGATTTAGTTTCATGGTGAAACACAACAGTGGCTGTCGAGTGAAATCAACAGGAATGTGTCAGGAATGTTTCTCTGGGTCACGACCTGCAGCGAGACGAAGGCTGCTCTTCAATAATCAGAGGATCCAAGAAACTTCTGTTTATCTATTTTTAAATAAAAACCAAGAGATGTGATTCATTTGAAACCATTAATGATGAATTCAGACGGCTGAGGCCGAGCAGGAGACACTCACACAGGAAACATGAGATCCTGACCTACATACAGGTTCTGTCACTTACTGACAGACACACACACACACACACACACACACACACACACACACACCAAACTACTGAGCTGAGGATCCACTCTGTGTGTGTGTGTGTGTGTTGCTTTCCCTTGTCCCCGCTCCTCTTCCTTGTGAATCACTGACCTATAAAAACCTTTCAAAATAAAACCACATATATAAACAAAGCTGAAGTGGACGGTCTGTCTCTGTGTCACGGCCTCCTGTCCTCTGCTACATAAGCAGATTACAGATGACGCAGATATTTACTACAACGCTACGGAGAATCCCACCCACACACACACACACACACACACTATTTAACACAGATGGGGATTCCAGGAAGTAGACAGGAAGCGGAGGGACACAGAATTCACTGTAACGCGGCGCTGAAATGATTTATTTTCGTCATTACATCCAGACGCCGCCCTGAGTATCATCTGGACGTTTCCGGGGAGAAAAAATGAATCAATTTTGTTCTGTTACTTTCCGCTGGAACTGTAAATACGTCGGTTCTCTCGTAGTTATTCAACATGTTTTGGAAAAGTTAAATGGGAACTGTGTAACGTGTGACGTTTGAAACGCCAGTGAG
>NC_079372.1:29199350-29224350 GCF_021018895.1 Seriola aureovittata
CGGGAGACTGTAACTGAACTTTAACTACATTAACTTCAAGCTCTTTAAACCTTTAAGTCTCTATTATTTATATATTTTAACCAACCAGCGAAAACTAAGAATCTTCTCATCGAGGCAGTGCTACAAGTAAAAAACAGTTTAAGGCTAAATCGTACACAACAACTTAATAAAATATACAAATAAATAGAATAAATCTAAAAATACAGGAAAGTCTAAAGGTAAAAGAATAATGAGATCATGTGCTGAATAAATCTCACTTCAAATTCATCCGATTGTTTCAAGTGCTTTGTCCAAAAAATGTCTTTCACACAAACGACAGAGCTGTGTGTGTGTGTGTGTGTGTGTGTGTGTGTGTGTGTGTGTGTGTGTGTGTGTGCGCATAGAGGAGGAATTTGGCTTCAGAAATCTGTGTCAAGGTCTAAAACACCAACAAGCCGACTCCGGAAAACTCTCAAAAGTCACATGATTCACGATCCACAAAAATAATCCTAACACACACACACACACACACACACACACACACACACACAGTTACAAGGCTGATGTTATTAAGCAAAGGCTGCATTTTAAAAGGTAATTTAAAGAAGTTTTTCACACACCTTTGTCCAGTTATTCCACTGTCACAAAACACACCAGCGTTGTGTTCAATGTGCAGTTGTTAAAACGAACGTTGCAGAACAAGCAGAGGAAATCTATCCATTAATAAAGAGCACGACGAGTCCAGAAGAACAATTGTTTAAACTTCTGGTTAATTACAACAGTTTGTTTCAGTTTTCCACAGAGAAACCTGAGGGAACTCTTATTATGAAAACTTCCAGGAAACACTTCAACCTGGATTAAATGGCGACTATTATTTTACAAAAACTGATTTTAAATGAAAGAAAAGAGATTAAACTAAATTCAGACTCTTCTTCTAAGAAACGCAGAGATAAACTCTGCTTGAAAAGTGGAGAAATGTTCCAACCAAATAAATCAACATTAAAGTCGGTGTGAAGTGAGAAACTGGTTTTAGGAACAAGGACAACTCCTGCATCTATTTCATAATGCGCCTTATGAAACCTCAGAGCTCTGATCTGCCCGAGTGGCCCGGTCTTGACTTGGCACTGCGGCACATATAGGTCAGTGTGATAGAACAACCCCCCCCCTGCAGACAGACAGGCACACATCAGGACAAACAGGAACAGACTCATTCACCAGTAAAAAAAACAAAAAACTACAGCGAGTCGGTCAAAAGAAATTCCTTCTACTCACCCATGTCATGTGCCTCAAAGTTTGTTTTCTAGTCTCCTACTCCGGAGAGAGATCCATGCCACCTCCTTCTTACACTTTCACTCTGAGAAACTTCCTCCAGCTGCTGAATGTTCGTCTCTCATGCTGCTGACACACTTCCACACTGTCCCGTCTGAACCCAGCCTTGTCAAAGTCTGTGTGTGCGTGTGTGTGCGTGAGAATGTGTGTGAGTGTGTGTCAGCCTCTCAACATGCAGCTCCAGCCTCGTCTCGCAGCTTTACCGGCGCTCCAGTGAGGACAGAAGGCCATTGGGACAATTACAAAACAATGAGTCGCTGAAAGCTCCCCTAACCTGCCGTGTGTAGGAGACCCCCCTCCCCCTCCTCCACCACCACCACCACTTGTGCTGCTTTTCCTGTCTACATCCTCCTCCTCCCTCACTCTACTTCTCCCCTCCCCCCACACGGCCAACTGACACAGGAGCGAGTGTGATGTCAGCAAGCCCCGCCCACTCCACAGAGGCTGCCTTAGGTAACAGGGGTAATGGGGTTCAACCAGGAAAAGACTGAACGGACGAGAAAGAGGAAAAGAGGGCAAGAGAGAGAGTGCAGGGATGTAAATGATCCTCCTTGTTGTTTCCTGCAGATTTCACTTTGTTGATTGTTGTTGTTTATCTGAAATCAACAATCAATCAAACAATGACTGACATTCAAAATGAAATTCAATCCTTCAGCCCATGTACAAATAATATATATATATGTATATATATATATATATATCTCTAACCAACATATGAAGTAAAATCATACGTGTACATATATGTAAAAGCCCATATGTATGTTTATGTATGTTTGCTATAGACATGCTATGTACAAATATATATAATACATCCCAAATATGTTGATATAATATATAAATACAAACAATAGAAAAAATGAAAAAGAAAAAACGACTTTACAACTTAAAACTAAACTAAATAACTACAACTAAATTTATATTGTTTTAATAAACTTGCATTTATAAATTAAATATATATTCTTAACAATTGTTATAGACCATAAAAATCATCAGATACAGTATATCATCATATAAATTTTATTATAACTTATATACATGATAATATTATCTCCCCTTACGTGTGTGTGTGTGTGTGGGACGACTGAGGATGTGAAATGTCAGAATGAGGAAGAGGAGGAGGAGGAGGAAATGACTGAAGCTAAAATCATCATGTTTTTTTTATTTATTCATTTATGTTTTTAAATATGAATCCCACCTTTAATCACTATCAGTCGTGTGGACGGACTGAGCACTCCAGGTGTTTCTATCTAATTCTATCTTTGTTCACTTTACTGTTTTACACACTGAGACCTTCCTGTTTTTCTGTCCACAGCTGCTGATGCTGCAGTGAATGTAAAAAACAACCCTGTCACGTTCTGGGAGTCTTAAATTGAAACTAACCGTTCATGTCCTTGTTGCTAATCTGCAACAATCACTTTGCAATTACAGATGTGACAAACCACAATGTGATTACAAGCCACGTAATAACCAATCAGGCCTCTCTGTGATTGTGCATGTGGGGAATGATGAGAACAGGCAGAGGAGAGAGACGGAGGACAGAGCTGAAGGAAAGACGAGGAAGAAGAGAAAGAAAGAGAGAGGAGGGAGGAGATGAATGAAGTCATGTGCTACGACTTTCTGGTCGGAAAATTCTCATTTTGGCTTCACAGGACGGTATCGCACGTCGTAAAGACCAATAAACACGCTGTAAACACCGCCGCTGCCACGGACAGTGAATTAAAGAACACGTAAACCCACAAACCATCAACGGAGTGGACGACCAGACTAATTATGAATTTATGAAGCGCTGAGACGAGAAAATACTGGAGATGAAGGAGGCGAGGGGAGGAGTCGGAAGATAAAGGGATGAAGAGAAGGAGGAAAGAGAAGTGATGTCAGGACATGAGAGGAGGTGGAAAAGAAAAAGTAATGTAAAGATGGAAAGAGTGGAAGAGAGAGAGAGAAAAGAAGGAAGAGGCCGTTTCAAAACAATCCTGCGAACTTGAGGACCCTTTTAAAGCCACACACACACACACACACACACACACACACACACTCACATGTCTACATACACTAACCCACATTGCTTAGGAAGCTGGGGGAGGGGCAGCAGATTGAGGTGGGGGAGGAGAGACGAGGAGGCGGTGACAGCAGCAATGTGAAGTGGAGGACTGCATAGCAACATATAAACATTCACACACACACACACACACACACACACGCGCACACTCACCTTTGCCACACTACCACACTTCTGGTATCAAGCCACACCTCCTGTGAGGAAGGGAAGCAGCTGGCATTTCACTGTTTACATAACCTAGGTTGACCAATGGGGGAGAAAGGGAGGGAGGGAGAGACAGAGAGAGAGACAGAGAGAGAGAGACAGACAGACAGAGAGACAGACAGACAGAGAGAGAGACAGAGAGAGAGACAGAGAGAGACAGAGACAGACAAAGAGACAGACAGAGAGACAGAGACAGAGAGAGACAGAGAGAGAGACAGAGAGAGACAGACAGACAGACAGAGAGAGAGACAGAGAGACAGACAGAGAGACAGAGAGAGAGACAGAGACAGAGAGAGACAGACAGACAGAGAGACAGACAGACAGAGACAGACAGAGACAGAGAGGGAGAGAGACAGAGACAGACAGACAGAGAGAGAGACAGACAGAGACAGAAAGACAGAGACAGAGAGGGAGAGAGACAGAGACAGACAGACAGAGAGAGAGACAGACAGAGACAGAGAGAGAGAGGGAGAGAGACAGAGACAGACAGAGAGAGACAGAGACAGACAGAGACAGAGAGACAGACAGAGACAGACAGAGACAGACAGACAGAGACAGACAGAGACAGAGACAGACAGACAGAGACAGACAGACAGAGACAGACAGACAGAGAGAGAGACAGACAGAGACAGAGACAGACAGAGACAGACAGACAGAGAGAGAGACAGAGACAGAGAGACAGAGACAGACAGAGAGAGGGAGAGATTGTTTGGAAGGAGCAGTCAGGGACCGGTCGCAGGAGAGTTACTTAAGGTCGTTCCGCAGAATCTCTCAAAGGGTTAAAAAAAACATGAAGGCATTTGCAGCAGTGAAAGAGATTTTACAGCAGTGAAATTCTACAGTTTCCATGGAGACCGTTTGTTTACTGGCATTAGCGCCTGTGATAGCGGCGAACATTTCGCCCGTGTCGTCTCAGAGTCGGCCAGAAGAAAAAACACAGCGGGAGAAAAGAAGGAAACGACTGAAGTTTCCCTGAAATGTTCCCTGAAGTGTTGAAAGGTTTTCTCCTTGATCTCAGATAAACTTCAGGAATCACTTAAAGGGGACATATTATGCTCCTTTTCAACAAGTTTGAATAAGTCTCAGAGGTCCCCAAAGCATGTATTTGAAGCTTTTTGCTAAAAAATCCACTCCGATCCTATATTTCAGCATGCCTGTAAACCCCTCTTTTTGAGCCCTGTTCAGAACAGGCTGTTTCTGTGTCTGTAGCTTTAAATGCAATGAGCTGTGCCTGACCACGCCCCTCTCCGGAAGGGGATGCCGTTCGGGCTTCTGGCACCGTGCTCTAATGTTTACGGTGACCGTGACCGGCAACCTGGCGTCGGTAGCGATTTGGTTCAACCACACAACTTTTATCCAGAATCTGAGCCAGAGGGAGAGGCTGCTGAAGAAGTTCAAACTCTACAACTGCAGCAGGACGTTTCTGAATGGTTGGTAACCAATTTTGTGTATTTTGACATTACATTTTGAGTTTGTTGATGAGTGCTGGCACACAGTTACTAACATGTAGCTAGGTAGCTAATGCTAACTGTTACTGTCTCGTCATTACTGGGAGCTCTTTTGGTAAATAAGCACTATTGTGAATAGTGTAATGTAGTTATCTGTCATGCCTCCTTAGATATACTTTTACAGTCTGAAAATGTTTGTTGTATGTAGACTGCTACAGGTGTTCAATGTCAGTACTAGTCAGATATTTTAATAGATGCTGACAAAGTAAATAATTTTTCTCCATGTTTTGAGCAGAGATGCTCATCATGACATCTTCCTTTATGAAGTAAATTTATTTTGTGTATTACAATGAAAGCTGTAAATCAGCATAAACATGTCTGACAGCAACAGTAATCTTTAGTCAAAGACTGAACTGTGCAGTTTTCTACACTACACTGTTGTCAAGCTCCACATTATATGCAATAAGTGACATGTTATAAATTACCTCTGTTATATGCACTTGATATGTAGCCAAGCTTACTTCTTACCCACCTTAGCTCCACTGTCTGTCAGTGTTTGAATTTCACAAGCTTTATATTTTGGTGAATGTTTCCATTTTTCTCTATATTTTGGACAGGTGCTCCTGTGGAAACTGTGCAACCATGCCCACAGAAGCTGAGAACATCTGCTGCTAGGAGATACCACAGGTAGCATTCTCACTGGACAAACTAATCACTAATTTGTTTTGATTACATTACATTTATAATCAACCATAGAATTTACCATTTGCAATTCACTGTAGGTTACCAGATGGCTATGGGAGATCGTGGAAGATTTACCATGTATGGTAGACCGTCCTGGGTTGGAGCCGCTCTGCCTCAATGTGTTCTGCCTGCAACATGTACCGCACTGACTATGGTCCTTTACGGTTGAGAGGAATACACCAGTACGTTTTGCTTCTTTGTTAAAACATAGTTTCAATCTAAATAAAAGATGTTAGACAGTCTTGTTTTACTTCAGTGCACATAATTTTACAATGGTAATAACACACCACAAATAGAGTAACACACCCTCAAATAAATTAGTTTAGCTGCTCTTTGATTTGTAAAGTTCTTCTATCAGCAGATAGTGTGCATATAATATATGAATTCAGAGGAGTCATTTCTTTAGTAACAATCAAGCATTTATTTACATCAAATGAGGCAGTTATAATCAGTGATGATGAAAAAACTGTAGGATTCACTGGATCCATATAAAAAATTGTGAGACACAACATAGATATATGTTTGCAAGACTAAATGCCCTGTCCAGTTGTTTTAGTCAGTACAGGTATCTAGCCTATAGGAGCTTTGTGAGCTGGTGCTTCCTTGGTTGCAGAATCTGGGTCGTCATTCCAGCCTGCGTGGTCCTACGCATCCATGCTGTGTTTCCTGACGCCACAGGCCGGTATGTGGGTTTTAGACTGGCCCATGATAGAACCGGGACACAGAGCTGGATATGACCTCCTCCTTCTCAGGCCGCTCCAACTGTGCAGTGAGGTCCTCTGGGATGGGGATGGCCAAAGCAGCTTCTGTGTATGGTCCCAGGTCACAAAGACTTTTTCAAATATGAGGTCCACCACATTCCCTGTTTGATAAAACACAAAAGATTTTTTTTTTACATTTTTCACTTTTTTTTTACAAAACAATGACTGAGTCTGTTTCTAAATACCTCCTGACATTTTCTTTACTGTATTTTGTTATTGATGGAACTGTCATAACATTATATGTGCAATATTTAATACAATGTGTACAAAACATTTTTTGGTTGAAAAATAAAATAATATAACACTTATAGAATGTCGCCTCAGTCTTAACTGGTGTAGCTCTGCATTCTCCCTTCATGGCTTTTGGAAATTGGACCTTGAACAGTGGTTCACCTTCTTTTGTTTGGGCTTGTGGTCGGTCAGCATTTTCATTGTAGTACATGGCAGCCAGGTGACAGATGATGACAGAAACCTTAGCCTACACACTCTCACAAGTTCTAAGTAACCACAGCTTCATTTACCTGCACATTATTCCAAGACTGATAAATGACTGTTAGGTTTATCAAAAGTAGATGCACTTCAGATGGCTACAGACCTGTACTTCTGATGTGAGGCTGAAGATCTTCAAGGATAACTGTGTGCCTACAGTGGGTCAGTCTGGCATGCAACATCCCCTGTTGCAGGAAGCTGTATAGATGGCCTGAACAGAGGAAACAGAGGTTACACCAACATCTCCTCAAATGTGTAGTTATGGCAACAGCTGCAAACAGTGCAAGAATGATAACAGATGCTCTCAATTATGTGTAAATTGGGTTGTCAATAGCTTGTAAATGCTGCAAATAGCTCATTATATGTGCAAGATGCAAAAAATGTGTATTATAGACTATCCCCTTGGACATATCCCCTTAACTCTGCGCTTATCTAGATATTCCCTACAGGCACTGTATCTGTGAACATGATATAAACGTTAAAACGGCCGTTATAAGGCATGACTCTCAATAATAACTTTCACAGCACTAATAAACAAGCCCGGACACCTACGCTAATCAGTACAAAGCCTATTTTTAGTCCGAATTTTACCGGCTTGACTTTACAGACAGCTAAAACGCCTTTAAAATATAATACATTTAACAGGGTGGCTCTTATCAATGTCACACGGCGATACCAAGCAGAAGAATTACATACAATCTGTACCCCGCTATACCCGGCTGCGCGTCGACGACGCTAAACGTTAGCCACGTTAGCTGCCATGCTAACAACACACGCAACAGGCTCTCGTGAACAAACAGTAAAGCAACATAAAATGGTAAAACTTACAGCTCCGAAGTTCAAAGTTGGGTCACAGACAGTCGGTGCTGATCCAAGCTTTATCTTGAGACTTGTAGGAAATCCTGCGTTGTCCTGGCCCTCGTTGAGAAAGCAGTCCGAGGTGAAATGGTTAGCACACACGTACAACACTTTCGGAGTTGGAGCGGGAACATTTCCATCAAAAATAAAATTAATCCACTGGGTCTTCAGATCCTCGGGCGTAGGGATTAAAAAATCTGTGTTGGTTTGTGCAGCCAACAACAAAGCAACTACTGTGTTTCGCTGTACCTTCGACATTGTTCTACCGAAAGCCAGTGTTCGCGAGGGAAGTAACGATACCGTCTGCAACACGGACTCAGAGGGCGGAACACACACCTAGCTCGGGGAGCGTCACCCATCCGGGGGGAGGGGCATCGCCCTTCTTGACGTCACCAGGGGCGAATCTCCATTTCGCTCGTTTGAGCACACATTTCTTGAAAGGTGGAGAAAGCAAAAGACGGAGAGGATGGACTTTTCTCATGTTTGGGGGGTCCGTAGACACGCCAGGGACACATACTACTGATAGAAAACCATGGAAAAGTGCATTTTGCATAATAGGTCCCCTTTAAAGTCACCTGGTAAAGGATGAGATAACAGCTCGGCCTATCAGGAGCAAATCAACAGTCTCCATGGAAACAGTAAAGTTTTATCGCTGTAAAGTGATTTAACGAGTTGAACCAGAGGTAAAACCAGAACCGGACCTCAGTCACAGACGTTTGTGTTGTTGGTTTGAGAGTAACACACGGGAGCTCTGCTTCACATTTACTGACCATGTCTTTAAAACCAAGACGACACAAATCTTCTAAGTTCATTCATTCACTCATTCAGTGTTTCATTCTCTCTCTGAGGTGAGAAACAGAACTGTTCTGGACCTCAGAGACTTCTCGTCCATGTTGCTTCTAAACTCTGAGTTCATCTGCTGATGAAGACGGAGTCATATGATCAAGAGCTCACAATTTAAAAAACACACGTCATTATAGTTAAAAGGTTAAACCATATTTCTGTCATGATTTATTTTGGTAATTATCATTATAAATAAAACTATTTTCATTCACTGTTCACTTTATGTTGCTGAATCCAATAAAAACTTCTTGAACTAGTTTTTACGACTTTACGAGATCCTGAAAATCCAGTCAAGGAAAACAAAAATATCAACATGGCACCGGAATGAATTTAGTATCTCGAGCTCTGCCTGAAGATCAACTCTTCACATCCAAAGGGAAACCAGGAGATGGAGATACGAGCTGTCGCAACTACAGATTGACAAGGATTTCAGGTGGATTGTGTTTCATAAAAACAAGAAAGAAAGAAAGAAAAAGAGAAAGAGAAAGGAAGAAGTTCAGATCAGGACTGCAGCTCCCTGGTGATGTTTCTGTGATTAGAACTCATTTGTTTTATCAGTTAACCCTTCATGTAAATGTGTTGACGAGTCTGAGTGTTAACAAGGATTTTCTGCTCTGATCTGAATATAAACAAACCCGTGTTGGTGACATCATGGCGACATCACAGTGACATCACAGTGAGTCTGCAGCTGCAGCAGCAGCAGTGAGAGTGTGAAAGTGAAAAGTTGAGACTCCGACAGCTCTGAGCTCAACCAGAACAAAGATGGCAGCTGGTTTCACTGATGAGTTACTCTGACTCATAATCACTTTGATAATGAGCCAGAGTGTTACCTGATCTGAAGTCTGCTCACACACACACACACACAGACACACACACACACGCACACACAGACACACACAGACACACACACACACACACACACACAGACCTGGCAGTCCGGTGTATCAGTATGTAGACCAGCTGGTGTTACTGTATCACCTCCTACACTTTGTGCAGCCCTTTATCAGGTCTCACACACACACACACACACACACACACACACACACACACACACACACCACACACACACACAACCACACACACACACACACACACACACAGACACACACACACACGCACACACAGACACACACACACACACACACACACACACACACACACACACAGACACACAGACACACACACACACACACACACGCACACACGCACACACACACACACCTTCAGAGAACCAAATTTTGGTCGTTCTTTTCATCTGTTCTTCAGTTTATTCTGAAAATCTCTGGTGTCATCACTTCCTCCTTGAAATCATGTTCATACACGACTGAACCCGAACAGTTGTGGTGGCAACGTGACTGCTGACCGGATCATGTTCAGAGGAAACTTTTCTTATTCCTGCGCACCGGCGCCAGTCAGAGCGGCATGCATGAATGTAACTCCATCATCTCGCCTCCTTCTTGCTCCGTGTTTGGTCTCCACCAGCTCCTGATGAAAATATCTGTTTTTAAATCTTTTTTTCCCCACTTTCTTCCTCAGCTACAGTCACTAACTTTCTTCACCTGAGCTCATCTTCCTGAAGCTGCTGCTGATCGGCTGAGGCTTTAAAGCTGTGTGGCGCTGCAGCAGGTTTCTATCATTGCTGTCATCCCTCAATAAAAACACGACGTACTGAGAACACAACACGGCTGCTGCTGTTCATTTTCTCCTTTGGAAGTTGTCGGTGAAAAACATGACATTAATAATCTCCTGGTGATCCAACAGTCCAGGTCTGACTGGAGCTGGCAGGTGACGCGTCCTGATGAAACCGCCAGGTGTCTTCACGTCGTGGGAGGAAACATGTTTACTTGTTTTTCTTCAGAGTGTGTTCTGCTTACCTACGCCCACACACAGGCAGGGGAGCAACAGGCTAATTAACAGACTATTACTCTGCTGCTCTCTGGAGTCACTGTGTGTGTGTGTGTGTGTGTGTGTGTGTGTGTGTGTGTGTCTTATGAAAGATGTGACTAAACCTTATGACAGCCTCATCTGAGCTGCAGAGGGCCAATAACATGCAGCACACACACCCCTCAATCTGTTCACATACAGACTCACACACACCCACGCATGCACTGAAAACCCTGAGGCGCACACACACACACACACACACACACACACACACACACACACACACACACACACCTGACCCAGAACAGTTATCCCAGCAGCGCTGTGATGCCGAAGAGGATGATTTTATTTTTGGAGACTGGTCCCACCTCCCCAAGTCCATTTCTTAATGTCACTCTTTGAAGAATGGCCATGCTTCTCCTCAGCGCACGCACGCACGCACGCACGCACGCACGCACGCACGCACGCACGCACGCACGCACGCACTAGGATAAATGTCTGTGTATATTCTCTGTATTTTTCTGGGTCAGTTTGTGTTTTCCATTGAAGGTCCAAATGTTCATGGCTCATCTTTTTTTCCTGCTTTTTTTTCTATTAAATGAAAATTCTCCAGATGTTTTCTGAAAAATGTTGATTAAAAATCATTTTCACACAGATTCTACATTCAAGATTTTTATGTTTAATTCTTTAAATAACTGCTGCAAAGAGGGTGTTTTGGTCACTATGGTAACTCAGAGCAGGGGTGGATGATATCGTTACTTTTTAAAAAATCATAATATACTTAATTTTACATCATGTATCACTACGTGGTTATAGAGCCCTGCAGTGGTTTTCAATATTCAGTATTTGTCAGACTGTAGTTTTTTAGTTCAGTGTGGTACCCATGTGGAGTTCCCCAGGGTTCAACTCTAGGTCCATTCTTATTTCGTCTCCGTCTCATTTTCGTGGACACGTTATCATGGTAACGCCTTGACAGAACGTCTTCAAATTTGGAACAAACATTCACTGGGACTTAAGGATGAACTGATTAGATTTTCATGTTCAAAGGTCAAAGTTCAAGGTCACTGTGACCTCACAAAACACTTTTTAACCATTACTAAAGACTAGTCTGAGTGGCAGAGGGATACATCATCATCATATCCGCTCTTCTTGTCCTGTTTTACCATCTAGTTTTGAGTTTTAAAGATGCAGAACTTGTCAGACTTTGTTTCCTCGTGGACTGATACAATGATCTGTTAAGAAATGTAAAGTAAACTCAGCTTCCACTCGAGCAAAAAGTATTAAAAACAGGAAGAGCGAAGTTATCACTCCACTTTTGGCAGCACTATACTGGTTACATGTTTGTTTGAGGATTGATTTTAAAGTTTTAAATTTACTTTTTTAACTTTTACTTTAAAGCTCCTCTGTCATTTTCTGTCAGTTCCTGATCTTGAAGTCGTTGTCATGACGCCCAGATCATTATCTTCATTCAAACTTACTCATTCAAACTATTTTATATCAACTAGCTTATGTATAATTTGTCTTTTATGCTTGAGATTTATTCTGTTTCGACGCTGCACATTTTTCATTGTTTCTGTCTGTTTCACCGATTTCTGTCACATTCATTTTATTCCTGTCTTTGTTTTTATTGCTTCGTGTCGCGCTCAACAAATAAACTTGATCATAATTATTTGTTATATCATATGTCAAACATATCGCAATAATATTCCTGTACATCCAACTCCAGCTCATTGATTTACAGTTGGAGTCAGACCTATAAAGGTTCATTTAACACACATTTCTTCCATATAACTGAATATACATTGAAAAGAAGACGAAAACGTCCGTCTCTCACGTTTCCATTTTTTGTGCAATTTTTCTCTAAATGATTTGAAAGACATGGAAAGACAAGCACACACACACACACACACACACACACACACACACACACACACCACACACACACACACACACACACACACACACACACCTGACCCAGAACAGTTATCCCAGCAGCGCTGTGATGCCGAAGAGGATGATTTTATTTTTGGAGACTGGTCCCACCTCCCCAAGTCCATTTCTTAATGTCACTCTTTGAAGAATGGCCATGCTTCTCCTCAGCGCACGCACGCACGCACGCACGCACGCACGCACGCACGCACGCACGCACGCACGCACGCACTAGGATAAATGTCTGTGTATATTCTCTGTATTTTTCTGGGTCAGTTTGTGTTTTCCATTGAAGGTCCAAATGTTCATGGCTCATCTTTTTTTCCTGCTTTTTTTTCTATTAAATGAAAATTCTCCAGATGTTTTCTGAAAAATGTTGATTAAAAATCATTTTCACACAGATTCTACATTCAAGATTTTTATGTTTAATTCTTTAAATAACTGCTGCAAAGAGGGTGTTTTGGTCACTATGGTAACTCAGAGCAGGGGTGGATGATATCGTTACTTTTTAAAAAATCATAATATACTTAATTTTACAGCATGTATCACTACGTGGTTATAGAGCCCTGCAGTGGTTTTCAATATTCAGTATTTGTCAGACTGTAGTTTTTTAGTTCAGTGTGGTACCCATGTGGAGTTCCCCAGGGTTCAACTCTAGGTCCATTCTTATTTCGTCTCCGTCTCATTTTCGTGGACACGTTATCATGGTAACGCCTTGACAGAACGTCTTCAAATTTGGAACAAACATTCACTGGGACTTAAGGATGAACTGATTAGATTTTCATGTTCAAAGGTCAAAGTTCAAGGTCACTGTGACCTCACAAAACACTTTTTAACCATTACTAAAGACTAGTCTGAGTGGCAGAGGGATACATCATCATCATATCCGCTCTTCTTGTCCTGTTTTACCATCTAGTTTTGAGTTTTAAAGATGCAGAACTTGTCAGACTTTGTTTCCTCGTGGACTGATACAATGATCTGTTAAGAAATGTAAAGTAAACTCAGCTTCCACTCGAGCAAAAAAGTATTAAAAATAGGAAGAGCGAAGTTATCACTCCACTTTTGGCAGCACTATACTGGTTACATGTTTGTTTGAGGATTGATTTTAAAGTTTTAAATTTACTTTTTTAACTTTTACTTTAAAGCTCCTCTGTCATTTTCTGTCAGTTCCTGATCTTGAAGTCGTTGTCATGACGCCCAGATCATTATCTTCATTCAAACTTACTCATTCAAACTATTTTATATCAACTAGCTTATGTATAATTTGTCTTTTATGCTTGAGATTTATTCTGTTTCGACGCTGCACATTTTTCATTGTTTCTGTCTGTTTCACCGATTTCTGTCACATTCATTTTATTCCTGTCTTTGTTTTTATTGCTTCGTGTCGCGCTCAACAAATAAACTTGATCATAATTATTTGTTATATCATATGTCAAACATATCGCAATAATATTCCTGTACACCCAACTCCAGCTCATTGATTTACAGTTGGAGTCAGACCTATAAAGGTTCATTTAACACACATTTCTTCCATATAACTGAATATACATTGAAAAGAAGACGAAAACGTCCGTCTCTCACGTTTCCATTTTTTGTGCAATTTTTCTCTAAATGATTTGAAAGACATGGAAAGACAAGCACACACACACACACACACACACACACACACACACACACACACACACACACACACACACAGTTAACGAAGCCTTGATGAGACACGTCTGTAACTGTTATAATATGTGATGATTTTCTAAAAATACCTTCACATGGCAACAGAACGTGTCATTTCCCACATGTATATGTGTGTGTGTGTGAGAGTGTGTGTTATGTATGAGTGTTGAGTGTGGTGCCAGTGGTCACTATGACAACCCCAAACCTCTCCAGAGCAAAAATTGTGATAACGAGAAGCAAACTACTAATTATTAAATTCTTCAGAGATGAATTTGACCTTCAACTGAAAAAAATTAAATAAAATATATATGAGACTTCATATATATATATATATATATATACATACACATATACATACATATAGATACATATATATATTATACATACATATGATACATATATAACGTCTCATTATCTGTGCATCAGAGAACTGATGCACAGATGTAAAGTTTCTGTCATTGGTGATATTTTTTTTTTTTTAAATTTTCTTGGTTTTCTTTTTGGAAATAAATTTGAAACTTTCCGACACTGTTATTTTTGTGTATCCTGATAAACCTTTGATCCATATATCGACACATGTGGGTTTGGGATGATTGTGTTACATGATTATTGAACTTTCTTTGTTCTCCTGTTGAACTTTTCTACTCTGAATGATATTTGAGGAGGTGAAGAACATGAAAGAGACTGAAAATGAAAGAACAGATCTACCAAAGAAAAATTTAAATCAAGAATATTCACAGAAGTTTGCACATAAAAATGACAATACAGAGTTAGAAGGAGATTTAAATAAAAATGTCGGGAACGGAGAGAGATAGATAAAAGGAGAAAATAGAGAGAAGTGAGAAAGAATGGAGGATGGGAGGAACAAAAACAGAGTAGAAAGAGAAAGGGGAATGGATGTTTAACCTGGAGGAGGAAACTGTCACAACTCTGAGGGGGCTGGCGTCCTGGCGACGGTTGTTGTGGCAACGGTGGGAGAGACGCAGGACACGGCGGGGGGTGATGATGCCTCAAGAGCAAAATAGACTAAACTGGCAAAGGGAGGAAGACAAACATGTAAATGTGTGTCTTTCTTCTCCCTCCATCTTTATCTGTTTGTGTCCGAAGGAACAGAGTCGTCCTCCCGAACTGTGACGAGATCAATACACAACACAAGGCTTCAATCAATAAGTGATACAGCCGCTCAGAAACTACAGGACGCTTTTCTGTTGCACGTGTTCGCCTGTGACCTGCTGACCTCGCAGGACCAGCCTCACGTTTCCGGCTCAAGCAACAAACAACTTCCATTTCTGTTTCAGTCATGGAAAGAAAAGAAAGAAAGTTTCAAAATGGAAAATTATCAAAAAGGAAAAAACAAGGGAAGGTGTTTTACTGGGGACACCTGTGAGATTCCACATATTCTACTTTACTACTTTAAATATCAATCATTATAATTCTTAATCAAATACTTGATTATACGCTACGCCTGCTGCCATCGGGGCGCCATTTCAGGAGACGCTGCCGTGGGTCGTACCCGAGGGTTTGAAAGTGGTTGTTGTTGTTGTTGTTGTTGTTGTTGTTGTTGTGTGGTTGTTCAGGTCTTTGATTTTTGATCCTGTGTTTTCTGCGTCGTCTGTCTGACCTGTTTGTTGTTAGACATCAGATCAAATTCCGACACTTGGCCTTAAAAATACAACAATTATTCTAAGATGACACAGTTTTTAATCTGCGCTGACCCAGTCGCTCTGCTGGGTCAGTTATACAAGGTGTTGCACAACAAAAACATGTTTTATAAGCCTGAGGAGAGAGAGAGGCACGAGGACCTGAACCCCTTTATACTGAATGATTAATGACTCATCATCTCTCTCTCTCTATTTCACACACACACACACACACACAAACACACACAGACACACACACACACAGTATATGTTGCCCTAATTACATTACATTAAGTATCCTGTTTGATGCTATATAGATCTAATGGGTCTCAAAGTGTGTGTGTGTGTGTGTGTGTGTGTGTGTGTGTGTGTGTGTGTGTGTGTATGTGTGTGAGAGAGAGAGGGGGTGGTGTGCTCAGCCCCTCCCCTATCTGTGATGTCACAGGAAGCACCATCTGATCGATGGATTTATTGAGAGTTTCAACATTTACAAATATTAATAACGAATGAGCTGCAGAACTCAAACTCAAAGTTATTATTATACAAAACAACATGTGATGGATACCGCCACAGACCAACGTAATTATGTCATTAACTCTGTAATTAATTTGGACAACGCAACAAGGAGATTATTAACATCTGGTTCTCTGACAGACGTCCATGCTGCAGATACACAGCTCATCATATCAGCGCCATGACAACAAGACAACAGAGATTTAAAATTTTCAGACTCTTCAACTTCAGCGCTTGTGAAAACCTGCGTCTCTCTGAAAGTCCAGCAGCTGCACAAAGTCTCCACACCCGGTCACAGTGAGTGCAGACGTGACGGAGAGAACAGTGAGGGAGGTGGACTCAGGGTTATCATCAGAGCGTGTTGGAGTTACCATCACAGGAAACGCTGGAAGTCTCTGGAGAACCGCTGACAAACACTCTGGTGCGGAGCTTGAGATACATTCAGCTCGACTATTTCACTGAGTTTCTGACAGAAATGAGTCGCCACATTCAAACAAACAGATGAGTCTGAAGTAAATAAAGACCAAAGACACAGAGGGACAGGATGAACCTTCATTGACCATGAACACAATCCCAACTCTAACCAAGTCTCACCCTCCACCAGCTTTTAAACCAGAGACGTCGGAACTAAATTTCCTTTCAAAGTCTGACACTCGAGTTTAGTTCTCACAAACAGAACAACAAGATGACACACTCACAGCGTGCCAATGAAGTTATTTGAATTGTAGAATCAGTGCAGAAGCAGATTTAAACAAGGACATTCATTATTCCTGCAGGTAAATCTCTCATTCTATCTCTCTCATTAATTGACAAATATTTCAGAAGCTGGAAGTTTGTTCTGCTGCAAATCGAATGAAAAATGTCTCCGAGCGTGAGGGAGGGAAATGTTACTGCCAAACATTTCGTTTATGAAATATAAGACAGGAAGTCAACAAGGTGTTTTCCAGTGTTGCTCCTCCCTCCTCCATCTCTCATTGACCCCAAGGAAGTTTTCTCTCCGAGATCAAACCACTGACGCCATTTAAGTTCTCCAGCTGAAGTTTAAATCTTACCTCCTACACACACACACACACACACACACACACACACACACACACACACACACACACACACACACACACACACACACACACACGACTCAGCGTCTAATAGAACTAATGGATGATTCATTGGGTTATGTAACACATACTGGCAACAGAAGAAATGAGGAGAGAGTTTAGAGGAGTTTTGTTTTCCTGGGGGAGGACACGAGGCCACGGCCGGCTGAGGAGAGCCGGTCTGGTCACACATGAGGACGATGCAGCTGCTGCTTCAGTTTGTTCTGACGGAAACGTCTTTAAAAACCCCCCGACAGTAGTTTTATACGGTACGTAAGAAAGTCAGTGTTCATCTGTGAAGCACCTTTTAAAACACAAAGAGCTTCACAGAAGAGTGAAAGACAATAAATCAACATTAAACAGGAGACAAGAAAACACACAAACAGTTGGAGAAAAGAAAGGTCTTCGGCTCCGACATGAATCACCCACATGAGCTTGTGACCTGACGCTCAGGGGGAGGGAGCGACGGGCGAGGATGAAGCGAAGAAAAGCAGAAGCTGTTGTTCAGGAAGTAGAAGAAAACAACGAAGGAAGAAAACTCTACGACAAACTTGTCGGTCCTCGCTTCATTTTAATGGCGTGTGCGTCGCGGCTGTGGAACGTCTTGGCGTTCATTTCGGTGCACATGTTAAACGCTGGATGCGTGGCGTCAGCGTGGCGGCTGACGTCGAATGTTGGAGTTAATTACTAAATAATTTCAGATTTATTTTTGACAGAAAACGTCTCCGTCGCCACGTGCAGCTGCTGCAATGGACAGTGTCATTTTCAGATTAGACATAGAAACTCAGTTTGATGTAATGTTGATGGTATGATGTCACTATGACATCATCATCATCGGTTTCTTCTGCAAGACGCATCGTATATGAAAAATAGGCGAGACAGAATCACAACGCAGCCGGTGTGTCCGCTCTAATCCGTTGAACAAAATGAAAATCAACACGCTCTGCAGCCGCCACGCTCACGCCACGCATCCAGGGTGTTCCCGGCCTTGACACATTTCTCTCTCTCTCTTCGCGGCTGCATCACGTGATCTAGAGATTCGGCGTCTCTATTTTTGGCTTTTTTCACGTGTGACTCGTCTCCCAGCAAAAACAGACAGAGAGAAGACCTGATGATGTCACAGTGACATCATAGATAAATCAGAAACTAATTTATAATGAAAAGAAACTCTGTCATCATGACTTTGACTCACTTGATACTTCGAACGCTGCCGCTCTGGTTGGAGTCTCTAGGACGTTAGTTAATGGTAAACGGACCGGGAGCAATGTGAGACGGTCTTAAGCCGCCATTTTGACTCACCAGGTGTCCCTTCATCTTCATCGTCTCCATCGTTGTCTTCGTCTTCACCGCTGACGTAACAGATCGCCTCCTCCCTCCTCCTCCTGTTCAGCCGCTCCTCTTCTTCATCAGACATCCTGACCTGCAGGCTGCTGCTACCTCAGCATGGCCACACCGCTCACACACACCTGAAGCCCAGAGGACAGGTGAGAGCCAATCAGTGAACGAACAAGTGGAGACACAACCAATGAAATGACTCCTCTCTCTCTCTCTCTCTCTCACACACACACACACACACACACAGCAACATTATGCAGTTCTACATCATAATCAACTTCCATGATGTTGATTTTAAATTAATCTTATTTTAAATTGGATTTCATTCGTTAAGGATTATTGATCTCTGATGAGATGATCCAGCTCCTCTTTGTTCTCATCATACCACCAGTCACATCATTGATGTTTATATGCATATTTTATTGTATATTTATATATTTCTTTATTTATTTTAATATATGCTGCTAAGAAGACTGCTGTCAAACATAATTTGAGTTTGTATTAGTCTGCAATGAAGAACCACAATAAAGAACCTGTCTTTGTAACACCACCCATTATATTCTATTATCACCTGTTGATTTCTACATGAGATGTTTTGGAATTGAAATTGAAATTTCTGCAGGAAACTATGATGGAAAAAGGAATTCCTGGTGTTTTCATGCAGAGTAAAAACTTTCACAGAATCAAACGGATCAAACGACCAGCAGACATCACTCTGCAGTGAATATTAACCATGTGATGAACTGCAGGTAAAGGTGAGGTCTCGTCTATTCTCTGATATTCACAGATATGAAAAGAACTCTCATATTCATGTAGCTGGTGTTTTCCCTCCCAGGGGGGAAGAAAATGCATCAGATTCTTTTCTTCCTGTTGCTCTGTAGGTAAAGTTCACCTCCAGGGGGTTTGAATGTACTTTACAGGAGTATTTTAAAAGCCATCTGAGAGACAGAGAGACAGAACCAGCATGATGACCTGGAGATGAAAGGCAGAGCTGCGGAGGAGATGGACGGAGCGACGCGATGACGGAGGTGAAGAGCTCTCAGGAGTCTCAAGATGCTTTTAAAAACTCCGCCTCTGAGCAGCAGCGAAATTACACTCACATCACTAACAGGCATTTCTCTCTGTGAGGCTGTCAAACAATCATAAACTGAAACCACCGCGTCCTTCCTTATCAGCTGTGGTTTGGTAAAAGCAAAGTTATGTTCCTTCTTTTCTTCTATATAGCAGCCATGATCATTATCTGAACTTCCTCCTCTTCCTTCTTCTGCTCTGATTCATATTTAGTTTCACATGTTTTCACTCATAAAAACTGGGTCTGAAGCTCAACTCCTCTCACTTCCTGGATCAGGCCTTGAGCCCCGCCCACCACCTGCTGGCTCCAGGTGGACAGGTGAAAGAGCAGAGAGCATCAAGATGGTGAGAGGAGGAAACATCAGAGAGACTCAGTCAGACCCAGACTCAGAGGAGGAGTCTGAGACCAGAACCAGAGACTAGCAGACGGGTCAGAACCGTTAGCTAGTTAGCATCTTTTCAGAGCAGTTAGCTAGTTAGCATCTCGTCAGAACCGTAAGCTAGTTAGCATCTCTTCAGAACCGTAAGCTAGTTAGCATCTCGTCAGAACCAGACTCAGAGGAGGAGTCTGAGACCAGAACCAGAGACTAGCAGACGGGTCAGAACCGTTAGCATCTTTTATTTGTTTATGTTGTTTGTTAGCAACACGGTGTTAGCGGTTGCGTTAATGCTAATGCTAACTCTCTCTCTGTACTGACGAGGTTTCAGGTGTATTTAGCCGCGCCCCCCCCGTCCCAACCAGCTGACGGGATTGGTTCCTGAGGTTTGTGACGTATGAAACCCTGAATCTGTTTATGAGACTGTGATTGGTTCACTGCAGGTCAAGGTGGAAACACACATCATCATGTGTCTGTGTTATATAAAAACATCATATGGACGTTAACGAGGTGGGGAGGAGAGGATTTAAATTTCAGACAGTTACAAAGACACGAGAACAGAAATGTCATTATTATCATAATCAAAATCATCGAATAAAACGATTCTCTATTATTCTATAAATCACATTAATTCACCAACATCTGTGAGTTTCAGTGAAATGTTTCCTCAGTCGACATGAACAAGAATCTTAAATCTCTAAATAATCCGCACTGAGGCCAGACACACAGTAGTATCACAGCGAGCTTTACTCTTGGTCACCTGCCAGCTCACCTTGCATAACATTACACAGCAGATTACACAACAGCTAGCGGCGGCCAACTTGACTTATTGGTCCCGTCAGCGTGGTTTTTACAGGCCTCATGAATCCAAGCACGGACTGAAAACCGACATGCTGAGCTCTGACGTTCTGCTTTCCCACAACACAGATGTGTGTTTAACCACAGGACCTGTTGTTTCTATGGTAATGAGCTCAGAGGAGGAACACGAGTCAGACACGTCTCACTCCAGGACCGTAAACCTGGGATGGGATGGCGGCGGCGATGTGGCAGGCAGAATAATCATCACACTCATTGTTTCTCATTTGACTCCACTCGTGTTCAAACGAGTGAAATAAAAGCTGCTTCAAAATCAGCTCAAGGGCCGAGTGAAGGGCCCCCGACCGCACAGAGGTAATCACTGCTGCGGCGCCGATCCTCGCCAAGACAACACGACGATCATGTCCACCACGGGTTCGTTCAGCACAACGGGTGAAATTATTATAATGGTTTCAGTCAATTATGGTTTTGTGAGGTCACAGTGAGCTTGACCTTTGACCACCAGAGTATATCTTTGCATCGAAATGAACATTTGTGCCATATTTGAAGAAATTCCCTCAAGACGCAAGAGGAAGAGGAACACCGCAGTGATTACTGTTCATCTGAGGGAGAATGTGGAGACAAAACTTCAGGGGAAGCACTCCGATCCTTGACAAGATATTTCCCTCACAACCAAAAATGTCATGGTTATTAATCCTCTGGGGATCACGAACTTCAACCCATCGAATAGTTGATCTTTAGAGATACTTCTCTCTGAACGAAATAAAGTGGTTGATGAACAGACATCGTCGTCCCCACGCTGATCTCTGATCCACCATAAAACAAACCTGCTGCTGGGATAGAGACCCGGTGTCTTGCTCATGGACACATCAGCAGCGTGGCTCACCTCTCCTCCCCACAACGATCAGACACCGTGACACAGATACCAACCGCAGACCAACCACCGCTGGGAACCAGCACATGCTGCACCTGGATCAGTGACCTCCTTATGTAACGTTACATGCCAGGGAAGTGGTGACTGCAGATTTTTGGCTGGGAGCTCATTAGTCTGTGTGTGTGTGTGTGTGTGTGTTTGCCATTCATCAGTCCAAGACAAACACAGTCACTATATGTCAGTACAGACTAACCTGTCGTCAAGAGTCAAGAGGTCTCACTGTCCCAAGTATCACTGGCACTAAAGCCAAAGATGCTGGTGGTAATTTCAGCTGATTCTCAACAAGAACAAGTTCCCTGAGAGTTAAAAAGGTCCAGGTTTCTTCCTGACGCCGTGAAGCATCTGTTTTGTTAAAAGAAACATTCCCTGAGATTAAAATTAACCTGACTCCAATTACAACTGCAAGTAGATCACATGACCCTCCCACAGACACACACTGTACAGCTTGTTATTTTCCCACATAACCTGAAAGTCACATCCGCTCTTAAACCCACTGTGCAGCCTGCATGTCAGAGGACAGCAGGCGTGTTATGTAACATACAGTGTATGTTCGCAGCTCGTGTGTTGAGGATGGAGCCAGTGACGGAGTGAGGCAGGTAGACGAGACGTTAGAGATGGTACAGTCTACTTCAGGGGTGTCACAAGATTCGTTATCTTTAAACGCCGTATATTACTGTATTATGTTTACGGTTCCCTCTCCGTCTCAACAGCCGTCAACAACCCGAATATATACAAGTCATCTAAATCTATAGCATTAATAAGCTGTGAGTCGCTCTCTGGATGACGTCACGTCACCTGATCTATTCTCATGTTATTTCTTGTCATGTTATCACTTTCTTTATTTTCTCTCTTCTGGGTGAACTTGCTTATAACAGCATGTTACAGTATTGTTGCTTGAAGGAAAAAAGGAAACAGCACTTTGCAGCACTGTATTTTTTTGCAACTCATTTTGGAAAAACAAACTGGAGCGGAGTTTGATGTTTCCTATTTCCAATCACGTTGTGTTGTGTCGTAGAACGTGATCAAATGAAACGAGCTACTTTACTCGTCCGGCGTCTTTAAACCCGAGATCTCCTTCAGACTTATTAACCAATCTTTTTGTTCCAGATTCTCTATGAAGGACGTCCAACATTAAACCAACACACAATATAATTACACCATTCACAACAGAGGACGGCGTCTGATCAAAGCACAGAGTTCAAACCCCAACACGCAACAAGCTGCAGAGGTGGTTTTCTGCAGCTTGTTGCTCTGGGTTCATTATTCTCTGCAGGTGTTCGTGTTGTTGAATCCTCGCTCTCTGTAAAAGCTATTTTACAAATGTCACCATGAGTTTCCTTCAGCTCTGCACTGATGTGACATCGTACCTGCTCCACAGGGAGCGGCTCAGGTGAGTCTCATCGTTCTGACTTTGAACACGACGGTTCACACGAGGAGTCAGTGGAAACTAAAATGATACAAGAGGAACGTTCACGTGGTTCTTTGATGAAAAGGCATTTAGATACTGAAAAAAACAAACGATTGAAACTGAATTTAAATTCAGCTTCTGTTCACAATGAACAACAGAGGAAGCGCAGAAGCTCAGAGATTTAACCAAACATCCATTCAACCTTGGACTGAATATATATATATATATATATATATATATATATATACATATATATATACACACACACACACACACACACACACACATTCATCTGCCTTCAGAGAAAAGACAATTAGTTGAGAGATTAAATCTGTTTTGATTGATTATTATTATTCAGTAATGGAAAAAAATAAAATAATTATAAGGTACATTTAAATTAGTGTTTCTGAACTCTCTGGTTTTCATTGCTATTTGATGCGGGTGAAATAAAGTGAAAACAAAAGCCGGAGCAGGAGTCAGGTTAATGTTGGAGACGACACAAGTTCACTGCTTCTTTAGTCTGAATCCTCCGTGAACAGATTACCAGAGCCAGAGTTAGCATTAGCACAACCACTAACACTAGCTACAAGCTAACAAACAGCATGAACAAATAAAAGATGCTAACAGTGCTAACGGTTCTGACCCGTTTGCCAGTCTCTGGTTCTGGTCTCAGACTCCTCCTCTGAGTCTGGGTCTGACTGAGTCTCTCTGATGTTTCCTCCTCTCACCATCTTGATGCTCTCTGCTCTTTCACCTGTCCACCTGGAGCCAGCAGGTGGTGGGCGGGGCTCCAGGCTCAATCAGGAAGTAGGAGGAGATGAAAACAATGTTAAACTAAATATGAATCCCAGCAGATTTTTACAGAGTTTAAAACACGTCTGGAGATGAACTTACAGGTAAAAACATGCAGAGGCTCAGAGACTTGGAGTGAACAGGTCTCCCTCTCATCAGCAGGATCCACGTCTCTTAATACAACATGAACAAGGTCATGGAACCTGGATTATTAAAACACACTTGCTGTTACCATGGTTACCACTGATTTCACCACATGGACCACTAAATCTTCAGATCATCACCTCAAAGAGCACGTCTCATCATTTCTAGGTGTAAATTTCAATTAGATTTCCTGACGAGCGACATGAGAAACTCGACCAGTGGATCAGACGTCCGACACGAACAGACGGAGTTTCCGCTGCAGCTGAAACACCGACCGCAAACTTCAGAGATCATTAAACTGTCATGAAAACCGTCTCGTACAGAGAGAGCTGGGAGGAACAAACCATTCCCTCCTCACCCCCCACGTCCTCCTGCCTTACATAACCTCACCCAGCAGGACGGAGGGGGAGGGGTTGGGGGTGGGGGGGTTCTCCACAGACGTCTGGTTCAGCCAACACAATGCAGTGCAGTTTTACTTCGACTGGGCCAGACACAACGAGAAGTTATTTAAATTCAGTGAATATGGAAACAAGATGCTGACGAGGGCAAAATATAAAAAGCACGGGGGGGTGGACAAAGACAGGAGATGTGGGTGAAGGCGGGAGGAGGGGTGTATGGAGAGGCGGGAACAGTCTGGTCTGTCTGGTGTCCTAAAAAAAACACCCCCCTGAC
>NC_079372.1:29229350-29306850 GCF_021018895.1 Seriola aureovittata
GGTCGTTCATACCTGAGCTGAATGTTCCCTGCTGCTGCCACTATATCACCTCTTCTATCTTTCACATAGTTACATATGAATTATTAGCACATAGCTACTTTCATAGCTCATCAGTTGAATGGAAGCCGATGTGTTAGCATCTTAGCCCAGAGGCTACAGCACCATTCACTTACATGGGAAAGTGTATGTCCATATATTGATTTCATCGGCTCCAAAAATCCAGTATCAGTTGGGCTCTAATATTAAAACACACACACAGACACACAGCTGTAATTTAGATGGGAGACAGAGATGGAGATAAACAAGATGACAGACGAGCACAAGGCGTACCCATGGATACCCACGGTCAACAAATGACTAATGTCAACAATAACAGGTGCATCTACACCCCACACACACACACACACACACACACACACACTAATCCAGCACTACTGATTCTAACCTGAAACTACATGTTTTTTTTGATTTTCTTTAAGTATATTTTTTGGGCTTTTTATGCCTTTATTTGACAGTATAGTGGAGAGAGACAGGAAACGGGGAGGCAGAGAGAGGGGGAATGACATGCAGCGTCTGATGCGGGATTCGAACCGGGGCCAACTGCAGCGAGGACTGTAGCCTCTACACATGGGGCGCCTGCTTAGACCACTACGCCATACGCTACATGTTTAACCAGGATCCTTAAAATACAGCAGTCGGCCCCGGTTCGAATCCCGCATCGGACGGCCTTTCGACGCATGTCATTCCCCCTCTCTCTGCCTCCCCGTTTCCTGTCTCTCTCCACTATACTGTCCAATAAAGGCATAAAAAGCCCAAAAAAATATACTTAAAAAAAAAAAAAAAAAACGACCCAACTACAGCTGGAACAATTAATCCTCTGATCAATCAGTCAGATTGATAGAAAATCCATCAATAAGCAGTTTCAGTCATTCAGACTTCTGATTTTCTTTGTCCTTTATGATGATGAGTTACCAAGTAACCAAGTTATCACGACTAAACAACAGTGATAATGAGCAGCTGCTGAAGAAAGTCCAACATTTAGCAGCTGAAGATTTCCAAAAATCTATTTTATTAATATATATATTTCCATCACATATTCTTATTTTTTCATGTCTGTGTCATATTCAGATTCAGTAACTATAGTGGAAGGAGTCAGTTTGATGTGATGTTGCGGGTGTGATGTCACTATGACATCATCAGGTCTGTTTTTGCTGGGAGACGCATCACACATAAAATGTGTCGCTCTGACCTCGAGTGAAAACCGAGACGGTCTCTTCCTCTGCTGCGGTTTCTAAGTCTCTGACCATTAAGGGAAGGAGGTGAAACTGTTTCTAGACCTGTTCTTAAATCTAAACGCCCTGCTGTGATGTCTCAGTCGTTTCTGAATATGCCCCCCCCCCCGCGTTACAAGGAGTGTAGGTCAAACAAACGCTGCTGCCTCCATCCCTCACCTGCAGGTTTAAGCAGCCTCAGGTGTGAACTCCACCTGAGTGACAGTTACTGTATCATCCTCCTCTGTCCTTACTCTCTGATGAGACTCAGTTTACAGAAATAAGTCCCAACCAAATGTATGATCTTTTCTGCTTTGTCTATATTTTGTGCACATATATATATATTCATGTTTTCAGGTTTATATTTTCAGTGGAACATAAAATAGAAAATCTTGCTCCACACTTGACGATGTTTGTCTGATTATAATCCTTCTGCATTTAAATCAGTAACACTTCTTACATTTCTAACAGCTTCTAGAGTTTTCACACGCTGCTCTAGTTTGTTTCCTGGTTTCAAATCATCATTTAAAAAAACAAAGAAAAAAATAAGTTTTTCATCATCAGACTTTTGCTTCCCAGACTTGGCTGATCACTTGTTTCCTGCTGTGTTTAAGTTTGTCCAAATGCTTTCTGGAAAGTTTTTACTTTTATTTTATTTCCCTGTTGCAAATTCAGAACAGAACTATTTCAGAAGTGAGTCCAACCTCTCCCTTTGTTTCCTGTCTGCCTCCTCAGCTTCAACTGTCTGATACATGAACATAAAAAACAAAACAAAACAGAATGATTTTAAAACGAACCATTAACTCAGGAATCCTGCAGGTTACCCAGCCCCAAGGTCAGCGTGTGCACATGAAGCACGATCACGTCACTTGTGATTGTTTTGCACCAACATACGACATCATTACAGGAAAACATCTGAAGAAATTTTAAGTTTGTCTTTTTATTTGATCGATCATAATATGATCTTTATACAAAAGTCTGAAAAACACTGAGTTTAATTTATGTTTGATTCTTACAGGACTCCTAGGAGCTGCTAAATGACTCCAGATGTTTAGATGTGATGTGGTGTTTAGGCTGCCAGAGGCCCGTGGTACAAAGCAGGATTTGAGGTTACCGAGGTAAATCACCATGGTAACCTGCTCCGGGGCAGGTTAACTTCAGAGGATCAGATCAAAACCTGTCACCAGCCAAACTACTGACCAATCAGATCACTGGAAAAACTGAGTCATCATTCCTACAGGATCCCGACAGGGACAAATGAGTTTACAATGAAGTGATAAATAAATCATTTGAATCATTTTGCTGTTTTCCTCGCTCACAGCCCGACAGGTGAACTCAGGTTTAACTGAACCAGGTGATAACAGCTTCATACAGGTGATCAGGAAGGACAATATTAGGTTCAGCTAAGCCAGATACTGGAAAGATATCCTGAGTGTGTTGAACCAACCATCAACCTCCAGGCTCAAACATGAAGCATCAACAGTGAAGAACCAGCAGCTGCAGTTCCTTTAACGACCACTAGAGTCTGGCTCCAACAGTGAGTCAGTCCCCATAGACTCCCATGTTAAAGTGTCCAACTTTACAGCAGAAATAAACACGTTTACAGCCTGGTACAGAAACTGTTTTGGTCTCTAGAGCTAATTTCCTCCTTCATGACACCTGTTTATATAACTCACCTGTTTATATAACTCACCTGTTCACATTTTATTAAGGACTACAGTTAAGGAGGATTGAGGGCGTGGCCTCTTTGAGTGACAGGTGGTGTGGGTATGATTGCCACACACTGTCATGAACCTAAGACTCAGCTCCACACAGGCCCCTCCTCTTTGCTGATTTTTGGATTAGCTGGGAGTTAGGGGGCGGAGTCAGACACTGCCAAGATGGCGATGGTGGAGCAGCTCACTCTGAGCTTCAAAACCCTGTGGGTGACGTCACAGAGACGACGCCCATCTTTATTTACAGTCTGTGGTTGAACCTGCTTCGTACAGGCCTCGGGGCTAAATGTTGCTTCACTGAAACTAGATTTTGTCACATTTTCCTGCATCACTTCATCTGTTCGATGGTCGACAACATCCAGGTACAGAAATAAAAAACTAACAACCAGAACAAATGAAACATGCAAACCTCACATCGTCTTCATTACTTACTGGTAGTTTGAACTTTTGCACGTCACACATCACGTCTGATTGACATCGCCACCTGCGCTCTCATGCTGTGCACACACAGTTCCTGAAATCTCATCTGATTTTCAACCGCCATTAAAGTGCATAAATGTCAAGCACGCCAGCAGTAGCACCACTCCTCCCTCCCTCCCTCACCACTGTGCTGTTCTGTTCCTGTACTCAGCCACCCGCTGAGCTCGTTAGCAGGAACAGACCGAAGGAGTGATGTAAGGATGAAGGGAGGGATGAAAAGGAGAACGCCCCCGGATCATCCTTCTCAAAATTAAACAGAGAATCTGGGTTAAACAGAACTTAAATCAAACCTACCCTGACCCGTGTTTGAGGCCAGAGATGAAGCCGAGCGAGGCTGCAGGTATTCTCTTCTTCTTCTACATTCATGAGAGAATGAAGAAAGACAAACAGAGCACAGATTAGAAAGAAATCACTTTATATACTGAACACAGTGGAGTCTGAAAGTCTGAGAGCCTGAGACCACTCTCCTATTCAAATCAGTGGAACCACAAAAACAACTTTGCCTTGAGAATTTCTAGACTCAAGAATCTCTCATCTACTGCAGACAAACCCTCATAAACATGTCACTGCAAACTGTAACTTTCACCACAACAGGCCTGAGTCTTTTCAAATAAATGAAATAATAATAAATAAATACTTTGTGGCCAGTTACTGGAGGTTTCAAGTGTTTAACCTCGTTAACGTCCATCTGATGTTTTTATATAACACAGACATGTGATGAGTGAAATAATCAACACAGATTCAGACAGCCAGGGTTTCACACGTCACAAACCTAAGGAACCAATCCTGTCAACTTGTGGGGACTTGTCAGTACAGAGAGAGAGTTAGCATTAGCACAACCGCTAACACTGTGTCAGCCACTGCCAGTTACAAATTAATCAACATAAACAAATAAAAGATGCTAACAAAAGATGATAATTACACTAACTGTTCTGAAAAGATGCTAACTATATGAATCGTTGACTGACCTTGACTAACAAGGACAAACACTGAAACAAGCACAAACCTTCACTTCATGTCACATTGCTTTTTGAGAGAACGAACAAAAAAAGGAGAAAGCAGGCGGGTTTCATCCGCTCAGGTTGCGTCTGGCTGAAGTGGTTCGCTGGTTACCTGATCCAAGGTCAGACTGAAATGAACAAAGTCTGAATCAACAGTGAAGCAGACAGAGGAACCTGAGAATCAGACTATTAGAACATAATCCTGCTGCCACGGGTTGTTCAGCCTGGTACAGTATGTGACTTGTGAACTAAAATGTCTGTTCAGTGTTAAAGCCCACCCCCCCAAAAAAACAGAGAAGACAGAGACACAATATCTAATACAGCTTAATAATAATAATAACAGCGAAACACTGAAGGGAAATACACCAGAGGACTTTCAAGAGAAAACCCCATGTAGGCTTCCTTCTGTTTGTAGAGGAGCTTCATTCAGCGACGGTTTTACACACCAGTCACAGACAGAAATCCATAGTACACGACCAATCACCTGCTGATACTTCAACTGACCACAATGCACTGCAACTATGAGGCACGATGGCTATTGATTAAAGGGCACAACTCTCAGCTGCGCTCCTGCTCTTCATCTCTCTCACACTGTCTGCATCACGCTCACACAACTTCTCCGGAGCTTCTACAAAGACATTCTGTGGAACGGAGGAAACCACTCAGGCTACGTCCACACGAACACGTGAGTGTGAGAGGCCAGATATATTCTGCTAACACGCCTTTTTCACAGCAGATATTGTGACTTGAAACCACATTACCTTTGTTCGCTTTCAACTTCTGATTACCCCAAAAAAATACAATTAATTATTGAAATCACTGAAAGCTTTAAGCTGAAACTTTCTTTGTCGGATCATAAACCACACAACCAGGTTGAAAACACACGGAGTTACCCTTTAATTAAACCGCTATTAGCATAACACACTCACATCTCTGATAGAACAGTTAGCAGACGAGTTTCACTGACTGTTTTCTCCATGAACACATGGAGAAAAAAAAAAGAGAAGATGATGGATGACGTTCTGGTGTGTCAGTTTCGATCCTTCCTGTTTAAACCTTCCGGTGTGAGCGCGGCGCTAAATCAGGAGAGGAAACCTTTCAAATCCAGGTCCGAGTCAAGTCTCAGGTCCCAGTTCTCCAGCTCTTACTTGTAACTTCCCATCAAGCCTTTCAGTCTCATTCAAGCTGGTTTTTAAAGTGGCCACTTATCCAACCAATTACACACGTCCACCTGCGACCCCCCCCTACAAGCCACGCCACACAGTGTTGACATATCATAGCTGTGTCCCAGTTCAGGGTTTCGTCCTTCAGAGGCTGCATCTGAAAACTGATTATGTCACAGCGGCGCCCAGACTGTCCTGTTTCAAAGGCTCCTTCAAATGCGTCCGTCTGCGTCCTATCCCAAGATTCAATGCGTGCCATGACAGAGAGCGTGACGATCACACTGTTAAATGTCAGTGTTGGGTTTCAGCTCAGTTCAACAGCTAACGGTTCAACTGTTCAAACCAATAGACTTAAAACCTCAAGTTAAAGGCTTTGCATCACAACAGTAAGGGCGGGAACAGATGGTGACGACAACTAAAATCCTCCGAAAACCAGACCGTGTCATTTCGGTTTGGCCTTCGTGGTCTACGAAGGCGTCCTCTGACGGATGACGCCCCTGAACCGGGACACAGCTCATTAAAACGTCAAGTTAAACTGAACCCTGGGTCATTTTCCCTCTCAGTACGATTCGGACCAAAACAATCTGAAACTCCCCTCACCTTCTTCTTGTGTTTACTTTTCAATCTGACCAATCAGAGGAGAGAACGTTCTCACCTGGTTTGTTATGACGCGTTTCTGTTAACTTGAACTTTTCTCCGTGTGAAAACAAACCGAACCTACAGGTTTAGAAACTCATCACCTGAGCCGGAGCGGAGCAGATGGACTGTAGGCGTGAGTGAGTGGACACAGGACAGGCCTTTCATCCGGGGGGTGGGGGGGTGGGGGGGGTTGACGTTCACTTCCTGTTTCATGTTGCAGCTTCTACCACTGCAGTTGAGTGTATCACCTGTGAACCAACCTCTTCACCTGTGACTAAGACTTCACTTCATTATTGTGGAAACTGAAAACAACTTTATTCACCTCCAAGCCGCAGCGGACGGATCATGGCTGTTTAAATGTTTTTGGAAACGTAAAGCACCGAACCTTTTAACATTTAAACCTCAATTTACATAACTCTTTACATAAGCCACTTCCTTTTCAGTTGACCCACAGCCTGACTGTCTGTTGGGTAACGCTGCTGCACATGAGGTGTTCACCATTCATCCCGCGCGGCTCTTTAACCCCGCGGTGTCGGGCTCGTGTCCCGCCGGTCTCGGCTGTGTCGCGGTCGCGGCTCGTTCGGAGCGACTCGGTGTGAAAACGGGAGGAAAAAAAAGGAAAAAGAAAGAAAGAAGAGAAGCAGCGTGCTGCTCGTTTCATAACACGGAAGGAGGCTGCATCAGCAATGCAGACAGGAGGAAGCGGGAGGAGGTGCAGCAGCGCAGCGTGCTCCTCTATTGTCTGGAGCCTAATTGACGCTCCGCAACAAAAAAAGAGACGCAAACAGAGAAAAACAAGAAGGTTTGAACAGAAAGAAAAACCACGAAGAGCCGGACAGTCAGAGCCGCCGCGTGCCTCTCACCTTCCGTCCCCGGTTCTGCAGCAAGTCCCTCCAAGTGAGAAGCTGTTACCGGTGAAGTGGTGAATCAGATGCAGGGCAGCTCGGCCGCTTTCACTCATTCATCAGTTTTCTTGCTGGAAGAGGAGGGTCGGTGCTGTTGGTCCCTGCACGCGCTCTGCACAAAAAAAAAAAAAAAAAAAAAAAAAAAAGCCATTACGAAAGTTCCGGAAGTGCACGAACATCAAACTGTTGTGGACACGACAACACAAGTGAAACACACAAAGTTAGGATGAGATTTATTTCATGTTTAATAACTTACAACCCTCTATTTATTATTATTATTACAATAGTTATTATCATTATTATATTGTTATTATTATTGTTATTATTATTCAGTGGGGTTATGGGACAGTCCTTCAGTCCTTTTTCTTTGCTTTATCACCAGAAAAAGATAATGCTAATTATTTGACAATAAATTGATAAATAGATACATTAATTAATAATAAAATAATCACTAAATATACATATAAGGGGGATATTAAGTCGTTATTTCACTATACATTGAGACTTCATACATTGACAGTTTTATTTTGCAATTAAAAAATAAACTAAAATAAAAGATTGCATCACTTTTGTATCTATATGATGTGAGTAAAGGCTGTTTTAATGAAAACACAGTAAACTAATATAATGACATTTCTTCTACATGTTTTTTATTGAGACGTTTTCAGTGATTGTGGCTGATTACCTGCTCAGGTTTAACTCTGTTGGAGCTGCGCTGGAAACGTAATAATGTCACATATCTCTGTGTATTAATAAGAATGGAAAAAGAGTGTTATTTGTCCCATGATGCACCTGACAGACAGGTGAAACAGAACGCAGCAGAACGACATGGCGTTTCTCCTGTAGCTCAATGTGCAGTCGTAAAAAAATTTATAAATATACAAACATGCTCAAGTGGTGGAGACATTGAATTATTGCTCAAGGTAACAGCAGGTAAACGGATCAAACATGATCTAATTTGGCATAATAATATTCAAATAACCTCTTGGCTCTGATATCATGTGAGTCTCACCTGTCGTCTACCTGTATGGACGTCTTTCATGGGCGACAAACACAGGTGTAAAAGGACTAATGGCCGTGTTGCTGGCTGCAGGGCTGTGGTGTCGTTACGTATTGCTGCTCACTACTCGACCTGTCCTTTTTCTTTTTTACTGCTGCGACACTGATGAAGATCACAGTTGTTGTGTTTTCACCGGTCAAAGTTCAGTCAGGGTGAAAATTCAATGAGGTGAATGAGTTGGGATCAACTGAACAGAAAACCACGTCCTGACTGAAATAAGTGAGTGAGTGAGATTTGGTTTGACTGCAACACTTTCTTTACAAGTTCATGTACGAACACAAACATGTTACAAGGCCAGAGTTTGTGTTATCTGCAGCACATTGTATTCGACAGTTTTAAGGTCTTAAAATCTTTTTTGTTTTTAACATCAGACAAAGTTTTGCCATGTTGTTTAAATTCATTAATAAAGTGCAGGAAAGCTCTTGACCATTTCATTTCAATTCTTCTTTCACTAAGAAAATCTTCAGCGACTTCTCCACAGACACAGGTAGAAACAGGAAGAAGCTCTTTGATATCGTCGGATATGTCTGCTTATATCAAGTGAAGCATGTCTGTTCACTGAACCTTTCCTCAGGGGTTTCCTGTTGACGACATGTCTGATCATCTCAGTGACACTGACAGTGAAGCTGGGATTCCCATGAACACACCAACAGGCCGCAGACTGACTGACACCAGCTCAACATGTCGGTCTATTTCAATATACTGTCGTTTCTATAATGTTATAATGATGTTTTCTCAATATACTTAATGCAGAGATCTGACACTGATCAGCTGCTCACATTAGAGCCAGACTAAGCATGCTTAGCTAACCTCCTTCAGCTGCATTGTCGCGTCTCATCTTCTCAGTCATGCAGCGCCCTCTAGTGGCCAGTGGTGCACGGTGCTTTGCATAACACTGGGTTATGCAACTAAAACAGAGGGGTAAGACTGAGGAGGCTGAGATGGCACCGAATTCATTATGTGAGTGACGCTAGTAGAAAAGAACAACTGTTAATTCAAACACAACTGTACTTAGACAGAAATACACACAGATGCAATAACAACACTCAAACACAACTTTTCTACTTGTTTGAGCTTTTTAAATCTATTTTATTGTATCTCATCTCAGCTTTCTCACTTGATTTATCTGAGCTGCACTAACCTGTATGTAAAGTGCTGTACAAATAAAGTTCCATTGATTGATCGACTGATTATGACAAACTTCTTAATAAATTACATTTGAAAGTCAAAGGCTGTTATCAGCAGATTGTTCACATTTATATTCATCCATTGAATTTATTTTTCATGCTGCTTGGATTAATTTAATGAATAATGATACTTAAGTTTATGCAAATTAATCTAGCACTTAATTTAATTTACGTTTGTTGAATCAATTAATCAGTTTAGTGGAGATTACTCATTAAGTGTACATGCAGAAATGTCAAAATAGACACTTAAAAAATGACTTAATTAATTTGTAAGGATTGAAACTCAAATAATCCAGATCATATAAAAAAAACAAAAAAGAAAGAAAGATGAAGCTGGTGTACAGATGAATCCACTGTTCTGATGCACTGCTTTATTTAATAAACTGAACATATGAAGCTCAACCAAGATTAATCCCTGAGCATTAAACAGCATGACTTTACACTCTGTGGAACTAAAACCTTCTTTAAAAATTAAAAGTGTGTGAGGTGTGGGAGGGAGGCGATCCTGTTGTTACAGAAACATGTGTTTAAATCACAACAAGCCTCCAGGACCCAGCAACCCTTTAAATATGTAAACGTAGGGAAGAGCGTGACGGCCGCCAGGCTGCGTTCACGTCATGTGGGCTGAAAAGAAGAGACAGGAGAGACTCCTGAGGTTGTTAATATCTTGTTAATATCATCAGACAGCTCAAGATGGTGACTGCAACCAAACACCACCACAGAGACGGTCTGAGTGTTCTCTGTGTGTTGACCTCATACAGACACTAGAGGGCGCCACTCTCTGTTTAATACCACACTCATTCTGATGCAGCTTCCGAGTATGAAAGGAGTTCACAGTGAAGAGTGACAGGTACTCACACAACCGGTGTCCTATGGACTGACACTGCTCTCCCACAATGCAATTCATCAAAAACAGAGGAGCAACTCCCTCCTAAGGGCTCAGGGCCTTCAGACTGTGAAGGGGTGTGAGCGTTCAGGGCTCTCTGGTTGAGTTTTTGAACCTTTATACTCACTTTTCTTAAACCTGCAACTGAGCAGATTCTTACTTTGCTCACGGGAATAACTGACAACACACAACTCTGTGATATAAGAGATAGAGGTGATGTTGGAATTCATTAAAGACCCTGGGATGAAGATCAGGTTTGACTGATGTCACCTCTGTCTTCATGTAAACAGTGAAGTATCCATTTCTTGAATACCGATTCCCGACAGCGACATAGTTGCTTTGTATATATTTATATTTTCTCTAATATTTCTTCACAAATTGTAAAAATATTTTTTTATGTTAATTTTTTCTATTTATATTCAAGCTATCTGAGCTGCAGTACTTGTTTTAGCTTTGTTTATATTTCTTCTCTTCTTTTTACTATATTTATTGTTATGAACCAAAACCCCAAAGCAAGTTCCTCATATGTTGAAAACTAGGCAATAAATCAGACTGTATTCAGATTGTTTTCAGAGTGCATATGGATGGGGAGGTTAGTGGTTTATCTTTATCTTCCAGCATGTTTGTCACGGCCTCCTCTGGGTTCATCGGCACAACTTTAAAAATGTTATTCGGGTCATGGGATCAGCTTCAGACTGTACAGACCCTTTTCATATAATAACATTAGCTGAGGCTGCATTATATTTAAGTTTCTCAGTGGTCTGTCACGTTCATTAACGTTAGCACCTGAGGCGTTAGCCGTAGCACCTGTGTGTTTCCTGCTGTAATGACTCAAAATGTCCACTGTGAGAAAAGCTCATTAACTCGACTTTATACTTGAATTGTGTGTCTGTTATCTCATCATCAGTATCATCCATTGTTTCAAGGTCTCTCTGTGTGTGTGTGTGTGTGTGTGTGTGTGTGTGTGTGGTGCAGCAGAGAGGAAATCACGTGTCATCTCAGTTGCTCACTTGCCATATGCTGCTTTATGCAAAAACAGAGTCTTGTTGAGAAGCCTTCTGTCAAATCTAATAGAAGAATAAACAGGTGAAACTATGGTAATCTGTTTTCTCTGCAAAAGATTAAGTTTAAAACAATATGCACATAAAGTGTCATTTTAGTCCCCCCATTACAGCAAGATACCCTCCCTTCTTCAGTTCCTCCAGTGTCTGTAAAGAACCATGTGCAGCAACAAGGTGAGCCTGCAGGTGGATGATGACATTTCTTCTGTTGTAATCTTTTAATTTAATTTGTTTTTATCATTTATCTGTCTATTTACTTATATATTTCAAGCCATTTTACTGGTATATCCTTTTATTCTTCTTATTTTACTTTTATTTCTTGTTATCTATTTTATTTCTGGTTATTTATTTTATTTCTACTTTTATTTCTAGTTTATTTATTTTATTTCTACTTTTATTTCTGGTTATTTATTTTATTTCTACTTTTATTTCTGGTTTTATTCTCTTCCAAACGTCTCCTCTCTTATAGCATTTTTATTATTTTATCTTTATTATTTTGTCTAATTTTTATTTGATTTTTAATATCCTACCTTTTATTTCTGGTTTTACTCACTTTAATACATCTCCTCTGTTTTAGTATTTTATTATGTTATCTTTATCTTTCCAGTCTTCAGTGTTTCCTCAGTTCCTGTTATCATTGGCTTTTTTTTAAAATTGTTTTTATTTATTACTTGATCATTTATTGTTGCCTGTAAATGTGTGTGTGTGTGAGGGGGGTGGGAGTGGGGGATGTTTTTTTATTGTTTTAAATTGTTTGTATGAAAAGTGCTGTACAAATGAAGTCTAATTGATTGATTGATTATTTTGCTCTACTGCTTTCCTATTCCTGTCTGAAAGATTCATTCTTTCATTTTCAGCCATCTGTTCACTGTCTGTCTGTCTGTCTGTCTGTCTGTCTGTCTGTCTGTCTGTCTGTCTGTCTGTCTGTCTGTCTCTCTCTACCTCTCTGTTAGGTTGTCTTATAATGGGATGGGATTTTATTATGGTCTGACCCAGCTTAAAAACAGAAACGGAGGCAGACACCTGTCCACCTTTATCCTGATATGGGGGTTAGGGTTAGAGTTTGCTAAAATGTTAGCCATTGCAACTTCATATGGTGATAATATGTCAGAGCTGTGTGTCTGTCAACTTGTTTTGAAGTTCTTCTGCCTCCTATAGTGGCTAGAAAATATGAATGGAGCTGTTATAGTCACACAAAGGTCAATTAGTAGGTTTCAGTGCATTACCTCCCCCGGAAATGAAACTCCTGCCTATCAATTTTACTTTATCACTTCCTGTAGGAAGCTGTGCCACTGAGGCAACAGTGATTTTAGGGGGAGCGGACTCTTTAGAGGTAATTGCTCTGGGACACACACTGTGTTTATATTACACTTCCAAACTCTTCAGATGGTTGGATGGTTTCCTGGGGAGCTGTGCAAGGTAAAAGGAGCCGGTCACAGATTTGTTCACTTCCACCAACTTAATGGGAAATATGTCAGGGACCGAGCAGTGAGGCAACACGAACACAGGAACTGTTGTTGAAAAAAACCAAGGGTATTATTTACTCGAATGCTACAAAACAAGAGAATAATAATAATTAGGAATACAAAAGAGGTCAACAATACAAAAGATAACTATACTCAAGATAACAACTAAACAATGTGTTAACTGAATCAACTAACCCAACACAATGGGACACAAGGGGGTAAACAAAATAAACACTAACTATAACTAAAAACTAAACAAAGCTAATTAAACCTTAACACCCCCATCTCAACTGATACATCAACAGGTGGTTTGGCCCAATCAGCTGGCTCCCAGATTTGAGAGTACTCAGCCTTTTGCTCCACCAGGAAGTGACCTCCCAACAACCACGGTAACTCAGCACAAAGAAACAAGTCATCAATATAACAGAAAATTGCCTGTAACCCTATAATTACAGCATGTAATTGTAACCCTACAGTGTAATAAGCAAATAAATAAACTATGTGATATTAAATGTTTAAGTGTGATTGACTGCAAATGAAAAGAAGTGAATTAATAAGGACAGAACTGACATTACCCTGTGTGGTTGTGGCCATCACAATAAATATATGAAAAACATGTGTTCAACATGTTGTCATCATGCCTTCAACTGCCCACAATTACCTGCAGTAATCAACTATCCACTTCCTTCATTTCCTTGCACTCTGTGCACAAAATATCATTTACAGCATTCAGAAGCACAACGCTTCACCATAAATTAGGAAAGCACAAAAAAGCAAAAATGAAACCAGTTTATAACTTTTCATTTCTGGCATTCCTACAGTTGCACAACTGGTTTTCAAGCAATGTCAAACCAATATTAATTTATCATGTTACAACAAAATAAGCCTAATAATCCGAGCTTTCTCTTCTCTGTCGTCAACACAGATTTGACTCGGTCTGTTCTGCTGCAGGATCGGCTGGGACACAGCCCAAACAAAATGCTGACAAGGACCGAAGCACATTACAGTAATTAACTCTGCATTCAGAGGATGAGAAAGGTGCTGTGACTCTTTTGTGAGGTATAAATAGTTTGGGAAAAAATGAAGGGAAAACTTGATGATATGTTGCACTCAGCTTTTTCAACACCAGCCTACAAATTCTACTGGGATCAAAAATATAAACTCTTTTTTTAAACTGTAAATTAAATGAATTATTCATTTCATGTTCAAATTTACATTCAGATGAGTTGAAAGAGCTGCTTGTTTCTTTCTGTCATGACTTCCAGGGGGCAAAAAAGCAACAGCGAAGAAAGAGAATTAATGAAAGGATAGAGATAAACGAGAGCAGCTTCTCTTCCCTCTTCCTGAGGTGTATTATTATTTATCATTGCAGTAAATAATTGCTCTGGCATTAATAAAGCAGTGACATTAAAGCAGAGAAATCACTCGTGGTATTGGAAATATTCAATGAAGCACATATTTCTTTTTCTACCTAAATGAATGTGATTTGCAGTAAAAGCTGTGGTCAGTTTCTCCATGGATGGGGGGGAAGTACGGCTTCATTTTAAAACCCAGCATGTGTGTGGGGAAGGTAAACAGCCACTGAATCCACATGTCCAGTTGGTGGCAATTGAAGTTTAGCAATCCTGCAGCTATCACAGGGGGTAAATGTGTTTGCTCTTCAGCAGGGTCATAACGTGGCTCTGGGGATTTCACTGCATAGTGGATGTGTCTCCAATGTTTGAGTTTTTAAAATGCATCACACACTGAGTTTTATTTTGCTTGAAAGAAAAACCTCTGCTTATAAGAAATAGTTACTGGTCTGCTGCTGTATATTATATTATATATAGGCGACTCGCGTGTGTATTAATTTCACATACAAGAGAAAGAAACTATGGTCCGACTGTAATGGCATACTCGCCATTTTTCTTTTGTTTTCAGGCTAACTTTAGCTGTTGTGAGGCCATTAAAAGTTCTGTAAATTAGACTTTACTTAACAATAATTTTTGGTATTCAGTCTGGCTGCTCATGCATGTTGGTTCATATATGTTAAACGCATGTGAGTCCCTGCTGAAGTAGAATGAAGGTTTCACAAACCAGAAGCTGTGTTTTAAAGAGCCTTTTTTTTATTTATTTTTTAAAATAATTTTCTATAATATTTCTTCACATAGTTGAATTTTTCTATTTATATTTAAGATAACTACCTGCAGTACTTGCTTGTTTCATCTATGTTTATATTTCTTTTCTTCTTACTATGTCTATTGTTCTGCACCAAAACATCAAAGCAAATTCCTCTCATGTTGAAAACCTACTTGGCAATAAACCAGATCCTGATTCTGGTTCAGTTAAAGTTTTACCTTAAATGTTTAATACATGTTCATAACAGTAAGAGCTGCAATAAACAGAGGATTGCTCCCCTTAACTGCCGAGACGGAAGCTGCTAATCGGAAGCTAGTTGTTTACATGCTATTCAGATCTGCTAGTTGATTTAGCTTAGCAGTTAGCGCTGCCCCCTCCTCCCTCTCTCTCTAGCTCGGTGTGTCTTGAATCAACAGATTAACTTGTTCATCAGTGTGGTGTTGTTGTAACTTCAGTGTAGAGGATTGTGATGTTTATGATATCTTCAGTAATGTCTGCTGTCTTACCTTCGACACGAAGCTCTGCTAGCTAACCGGAACTGCTCTAGTCTCCGCCACAGACTGTAAATAAAGATGGACGTACTCTCCCTGACGTCACCCACTGGTTTCTGAAGAGCGGTTTAGAAGCAGAGTGGGTCGTTCTGTCGACGCCATCTTGCCAGTACCTGACTTCGAACGCCCGGCTAATACAAAAACGGGCAAAGGAGGTTGGGTTTTTCGATCCCGCCAAGATTTCGGTGCATGCTGGCTTGTGGCCGGTCTAAGCCCGTCTGTGTGCACAGCGGCCTTCAGCGTTGATAGGCTATTACCCGTGACGTGTAACCAATCACATGCTGCTGTGGGCGGGACACCGCGACACATGTTTGTTATGTTTACTGACCCGTTTGCTGAAGTGGAAGTTTGTACATACAGTCTATGAGTGGAAGTTCTGTCACAAAACGTTTTTATGTAGTATGTAAGGTAGTGGGCATTATTGAGTAGTTGTATGGAAATTCTGGAGCTTTCTTAGTGGGTGTACGACGTATACCTGCGTATCACGTAGACTACACCACTGCCCTGCAGGACGTCCCACACTGAAGAAACCATGTTTTTCCACCGGCTTAATTCCCGGTCGACCGGTGGCCCGAGATAAACATCCATTCCGTTTATTAAGGTTTTACCGGCTCCGCGAGTGTGAGTCATGAGACCCGCCAATACTGCTCTGGATAGTAAACAGAGGCGGAGAGACCCATGAGCTGCTAGAGGGTCCAGCTTGACTCGGAACTGGATTTTCTTCTCTCAATATGTGAGTAACTTGATGGTTCATAATGTTACATGTCTGTTTTCATCAATGAGCGGCAACAGTAGCATGCTAACGGTAGCCAACTTGTTGTTAACCGAATTGGTTTGGCGAATGTTGCTATCGCTAGCTAGCTAACGTTCAGCATTGCTATGGAGCTTATCACAGCAATTCTATCGTGGCTAATGGTTGTGGCTGGATTGTTTTTTTGTTGGCTGCCGTGTTCACAGGGTAACGGCTGTGCTTCTTGTTGTGTGTTTAGTGTCTTCTTTCACTTGGCTTGGTAAGGTGGGCGTGTGTGTGTGGCTGAAGAAGTGTTTGTTTTAGTCTGAGTAGTTGGTGGTCGCTAGCGTTAGCTTTAACTAGGTAACTTTAAGTTGATTTGTCCTACAATAGCAGTTACATGATAGCTGACTGGCCATCACAGGGCTAATGATCTTGTACAAAATATGCAATTAGCCGGTAACTTATTGTTAACCATTGTAAGGCAGTACAATGGTACAACAGTAAGATAAAGTCATAAGCAGTTGCTCTGCCTTCCTGACCTACCATGAAGTTGCAAGAGGATAAGAAACCAGAAAACCTCTCATTATGACAATTTGATTTTAATTCATTTCAGTCTGCAAAATAAAAATGATTATTACTGTCTCAGCTTTAATTTTCTTTCCTCATTTCACTTCCTCATCTGTGTGATGGAGAGAGAGAAATCGATTTAAAGGATGAATTAAATGAAGCAGATGGTATACATTAACTCTAATCCAGCCCTCCGCTAATCTCATCCTCAACTTGTTTATATATTTGTTTCTCAAGCATGTAATTGGTATATGAATCAGATGAGATCTGCAAAATGAGAACCGATACGAATTATACTGTCCTGATGCCTTTGTTGGTACAACAGAAGCTTGATTTGAGTTTGTCACCAAGATCATCATCCACATGTGTGTGCTAGCATGCTGTTGATTATGAAGTGGGCTGTTCAGAAATATGAGTGGATGCTTGTTGACAAAGTGAATTATAAAAACAAAGCTTATAAGCTCATAATCAGTATGAATGTGAAGTCAAAAGAAGGGCAGACACCTTGGAGGGAGATAAATGACGTTGCTGTTGCTACCTATGGACTCGGGCAGTGAAAGTGCTGATAGAGGTCCACCCCATCATTCATTCAATCAGCCATTTAGAGCTGACCAAGAGGGTTTCCCTGCCTCGGCCTGTTGCTCAGAGTGAAGTGGAGCGCTGGCCCGTTGCTCATTTTAATCTCCTTAAGTATTCGCCCCCACAGTAGCGTCAATGAGTCAGTCTGTCAAAGTGATCGATTCCGGTGTTGCAGGTTTCCTAAGCGGCCAGGACTCTGTGCCAGAGCAGGAAACTGGATGTTGGATTCCACAATTGATCAGCCACTTCATGATAGCAGATTGAAAAGAGACCGCTTGGCCTGCTGCCATTACAGTGTGGTACTGTAGAGATGACAAATGTCGGTGGTTATTTTAAAGCCTCTCAGAGCCCATGCCTAAGTTTGTTTGCTTACTGTGTTCAGCCAAGACTCAACAGGCTTTCTCTTGTTTAAAGCCAGTGGACCAAAAATAATTTAGCAGGTGATTTGAGCCTTTGATGAATCAGAGCCAGACCACACAACAAATAAGGTGCTACATTCACAGCATTTCCATTAGCCTACTTCTACACATTGGTGTGATCCTTAGAGCTTTTTGGCTGTAAAGGGTCAGTTCTGCCAAATTACATGGACATAAAAATTCTACTTACCTGTGCAAGTATCTATTAATTTGCTGGTTTTAAGATAGCAAATTATTATTATTTCAAGATTTATATTCCAAGCATCAAAAATTAAATGTGAAAAACTCAATAGTAGCATCTATTTTAAAAACCAACATCTAAGTTAAGAGAATATGACCAAAAAAACACTTACTAGCTGAAGGTTTAAAGATGCTATAATCCCTATGTTTATACAAACAGTAGATCACATGACTACTTCTATGTGCAAGGTAGTGATGGATCCATCAAAATTATCACCTGTTTCAGTAGTAGGCAACCACTCAGCTTTACAGAGTTTTTCAGCTTCTTTATGCCTATTTTTATGTGTTTTTATTAACTGTGTTGGTACCCACCTGTCACTCAAAGAGGCCATGCCCTTGATTCTCCATAACTTTAATCCTTAATAAAATGTAAACAGGTGAGTTATAATAACACTTGTCATGAAAGCGCCTTGGTTCATTCTCACCACCCTCATCGGTGCTGTTTTTGGCCTCATATGTAAAGGTTTTCAGCAAAAAAGCTTTAAAAACTGTGACCTGCGCAACTCAAGATAGCTGACGGAGTTAGTGAAAGAGTTAGAGACAGAAACGGAGCTAAAGATGAATCAGTATTGGGCCTAAACTTCATCAGGTGGTCTGAAACCATGTTTGCTAACAAGCTTGTCATATTAACTTTAAAAGATGATTATATTGTGTTCATGGCATTGTGTGTGTGTGTGTGTGTGTGTGTGTGTGTGTGTGTGTCCAGTTACTTCATTTTTAAAGCTCATGCACGTTAAATCTCTGAAGCTACTGAACTGACCTTTTCACAATATCCTCTTCCCGAAGGACAAGACTCACATGTCCAAGTCACTTCCCATAATGCACAGAGCTCTCTGTCAAACAGCAACAAACTGAGAAAGAAAAATGGCCCTGGACTTTTGACTCAGACCACCCCCCTCTCCCAAAACTATCTGCATGACTGCTTCTGTGATTTATGTTTGAAGTGAAAATCTGTGACATTGTACACATATATTGCACAACAAAGATGACAAAGCACCCACTGTCACATTTGTGCTGATTTACCTTCTGGCTTGAAGACCCGTAGTAAAAATATTGCATAGTCCGTCAGGACCTGATTAATGTAAACGCAAACTATATGCATTTACTGAAGTGTTTATATTAGATATCACTGGTATTGTCAACTGAAACATTTCTCAGTAGCTCTTCATACCCTGGTGATTCACAGTATTGAGATTGCTTGGTAAATGCATGTGATTTTTTAAGTCTATGCATGTTACAAAGCCCAAATGTGAACGAGCTGGCTTGTCCTTGTGGACTGCTTTGAATGAATTCACCATTGTTTAATTTTAAGTGCCTCAGTTTTGGTGCTTAACTCTGTAATTTCTTAGAGTACAGCTTTAGTCATTCTCTTCAAGGTCTTCACAGTAATGCTTTTGTCCATTTTCTGCTCTTTTCAAGCCTCTGTGTTTACAAGGAGGCATCACATGTTAACACTGAGGATGTTCCTATTTTGCCTCTGCTTGACTTTGGGCTGCTGTTTATGTGTTGAATCCCTGATGTTGAATCCCAACAACCCACAATGTTATTCATTGAGTTTGTGGGTGGAAACTTTCTGGAAGCTCAGAGATCACGAGTTGTGACGGACGCTGCAGGTTTAACAAACACTGAGCCCATGGAAGTTTTAAATTACTTGCTTTGTTTTTGTACTTTTCTGCTGTTTCTGCTACAGCCCTGTTAAAATTTGTTAATGTTGAGAACACAATTAATGCAGCAGATGACTGCAATAATCTTTACAAGCACCGAAATTGGTATTTTTTTCCCTCTGGGGCCATTAATTAGAAAAATCCCATAAGCCACTTGGAATTTCACAATTTCAATATGGTTGCCATTTCTGGCACAGGAAACATATATTTTACCAAAGAATGTTACCCACAAGAGGGATTTAAATGATTTTGCAATTGAATCCTATGTTTTAGACTATGAGGACGTCAAATGCACGACTACGTTTGCTCAGATCTTTATTTGTGCAGTTTCTAACATGTAATGTGAGAAATTCTGCATAAAACACAAAGTATTTGCATGATGAACCAAAAGTCCTGTAAGAGTCAACAGTCGACTTGTCTTTACTTGTCTTAACATTAGCTCACTAGGCTAACTCGCTAACGTCAGGCTAGTTAGCAAACTTTTTTGTGAGTAATATTTTTGCTGGAATATACTTTAACAATGTAAAAGTAATGTAACTATAATAAATGAAATTAAAGTGTTTGATTTCACACCTGACGATTATTCATATAAGAAAATAGTGTGTGAACTTGCTGCAAAATATGTGTTTTATCAAAAGAGAAATACCCAAATGCCCAAGGAGGACTTGTGCCAAGGTTAGTACTTGTATTCACATTTGAAAGATGTCCCTGAAATATGCAGTTATCTGCTGCTGCGCTAAATCACTTGACATTTTTGAAATGTGAAAAAGGCCATTTCTGTTTTTATCCCTGTTTGCCGTAGATAATAAAAACGTGTGTCCAAAAGAGAGAAAATGTTCTAAATGAATTGTGAAATGTGAGAGCTGAGAGAAGCTTGGAGGAGACATGCTTGTCTCTCTGTCTTTTGAATTTGCAGCAGCAGTTTGTCTCTTTCCTCTACGCTGAGAGAGATGCTGCACAGTACATATGCAGCGCTGAAGTTAACTTATTCATCTCTGTAAAGTCTGGCCTCAGAGGGAGACACTTGGCATTAGAACAAAGCATGGACCTTTTCCCAGTGGCTGAGGCCGTGAGACACCACGCAGAGGCTGTTATCTGACTGACTCTATGTTTCTGGTGCTGTTGAATATTTACCAGAGTTGGTGTTTATGTGGGTTTGTCCTTGTTGCTGCTGCTGCTCTAACTGAGACTGGTGCTGAGCAGGTTTACGCTGAATAAACCATGACTACGGTAGAAAGTCAGAAAGCATTTCAGCTGCTCCGGTCAGCACAAATGAAGGAAGTTCAGCTATTAAAGTAACATTATTTCTGCATAATGATGGTGACTGTTGACGTCCACATGTTTTGCTGTTGCTCAGCCCAAGCTGCTTCAACACCACTGGAGTAGAAGCAGGTCCAAACCAACTGGGAGCCTCGGGGCAAAAATGAACTGTAGGTTTAGTGAAAAACAAATTTATTTTGGAATAGAGGTCCATGTAAATTCTGACACAGGCAGGAAGGCAATTACCACTGTGAACACGGAGGTTATAGAGTTTGAAATATGGAGGTTTAGACATCATGAAATTTGATTGTGTTTATTCAGAAACATAATAAATTGAGTGTCAAAGGAAAGAATTTAGTATTCTCCATGAGAATCACATATGTCAGCACCAGGATGTAAGATAATATTTTCAGACTAAAAGTAGTTTTTGTGATTTACTTTGAACACAGAACATAGAGGACTAGTTAGAGTCAAACATTAGTTGACTCTTGGTTAGAGACTGCCTTAAGATCAATTGATCGAATTGATTGAGTGCTTTAGTTTTGCGTATTGCCAAAGTATTTTCTTAGTTTAAGTTATGTTTTTGGCTTCATTATGATAGAGAGAGAGAGAGAGAGAGAGAGAGGGCACGACAAGCAGCAAAGGGCCTGAGTCGGATTTTAAAACTGGCTGTGGCAAGGACCTAGCCCAAATGGTACATGCTCTACCAGGTGAGGCACCAGGTGAGACGTCAGGGCGCTGCATTGCCAAAGTATTTTTCAATTAATGAAGTTACCACAAACAGACACACAATGAATCTGGAGCCTCTAGGGCCCCTGATGGTTCAGAGCCCCGGGGCAGTTGCCATCTTTGCCCAATATTTAAACCTTCATATTCCATTTTTTCTATTAGTGTAAGTGCAGTGGTTTTTAAGAAAATTGAAAGAAAGTCCTGTCATAATGTAAAAAATGGTTTAAAAACAATTCCTAAAATCTGCTCCTGATTGAACAAAGAGGATCACTTGTTTATGAACTTTCTACCAAACGTCACTGAGATGCTGCAGAACGTTTCTGAGATATGCTGCTTAATAACAGACAAACAATTCACCGCAGCCGTCGTTGTAGGGATGGTACCGAGCCCCGGTATTGAACGGGCCCCGGGGCTACATTATTCAAGACCGCAGTATCAATAAGCTCCGACCTTAACGGTTCTGCTATCGGTACCGGAGCAGTTGGTTTTTTGGTTGTTTTTCTCGGCTAGATAAACGTTATCTTGCACATTTATTTCACCAACTCCGTCAAATATCTGTCTATGTACGATATATTTTCGCTATTCCCACAGAAGATGAGAGATCTGTCTCTCTCTCTCTGCCTGCTGTTTGTGTGAGCGGAGGGCAGAGCTGTTGTGCTGGTGCCACACACACACACACACACACACACACACACACACACACACACCAGACAGTGCATAGCACACACCAACTCAAGCTCGTAGCCTACCTTTAGACAGAAAACGATGGCGGAGAGAACCAAATGGTCCAAAGTGTGGCTCTGCTTTATAGAGTCGATGCAGAAACAGCCCATTTTCACAAGTGTGACAAATGTTTTGTTTGTTCAAGTTTTTTTTTCTTCCTCAAAAAGTGTCGATAAGAGTACCGTTAAAGAAACGGATCGATGAGCAGTATCGTTAAGAAGAGTAGGACCGTTAAAACCTTAACGATACCCATGCCTACGTATTAGAGGAAATAATGTTTCGGTTTGGATATTTGGCCACTGCAGATAGAGTTCACCTACCTGCTCTGAATGAAATAAACAATATAATATGATAAATAATATTCTTGTTCACTAATTTAATGTATTTGTGGCAAAATCTGCCTTTAACTTTTTATGCGTCTGTGCCGGCGCCAGCCAGAGTCCATCCGTCCCATTCTGGTGGACACGATATCTCAGTAACGTCTTGATGGAACTTCTTCAAATTTGGAACAAACATTCACTAGGACTAAAGGATGAACTGATTAGATTTTGGCAAAAAGGTCAAAGGTCAAGGTCACTGTGACTTCACAAAACGCGGGTTTGGCCTTGTGAACGCGATATCTCGAGAATCTTCAAAGGAACTTCCTCAGATTTGATGCAAACGTTCACTTGTTCACAGGGATGAACTCATTAGAGTTTAACGGTCAAAGGTCAAGGTCAGTGTGACCTCACAAAACACTTTTTAGCCATACATCAAGATAACACACAGAAATTATGACAAAAGTTCACACCATTGGTTAAAGTTTTATCTGACTCTGGATAAACAAGGATGTAACCTGGAACTAGTCTGAGTGGCGGAGGGATACGACCAGGAGGAGGTGATTCTAGTTTTAAAATATCTATAGTATTTATTGAAATGCTCATTTCTTGTGTCAGCTCCGTAGCAGCATGTCTAGGTGTGTAAACATCTTCTGGCTGCTTTCAGTCATTTTGATTATAGCTACGAATTCATTGTGAATAAACAGTGGCTGCCCAGCAGGTGTGTTTTTTTGGACACGTGATGCTCCGGTGCAGTCGATCCTGACGCCTCCGCGCGTTCACGTCACTCCACGTGCCCTTTCTTCAAGTGAGAGAGAGAGAGAGAGAGAGAGAGTTGCGTGGACGCGCACGTATACTGTAGCTCCTTCCCTCTCCTTCCTTCACTCAACTCCTCCTCCTCCTTGCCCCCCCCTCCTCCCCCTCCTCCCCCCAGCATCAGCAGCAGCATGACAGGCAGAGAGCGCGGCCCCGAGGATGTGGCTGCGCACCTCTGCACTTTCAAGGAGCTGTTTGAAAATGTATGATCATGGGAACGTCACGCTCACATGCTGCTGTAAATTCACATAATGTATTATTATTATGTTTCTTTACATCTGTTTGAGCTTTATTGCTCCAATCGGGGATGAGAAGTGTAAAATAAGTTGTTATGGATCTGAATGTGCAGACTCGTGCACAGACTGGAGGTAATGGATCGATGAATCCCGCCCTGAGAAACGGGAGTTTTCTGTGTATTTGTGTGAGTTTCCTCCTGACACCTGAGGTAAGGGTGGAGCCTCAGTTTCATTCATCACCGCGTGGCTCGTTGTTTCCTGATTCTGGTGCTGCTGCGACCCAATTCTCCCCACGGGGCTCATTTAACTTTGATCTAATCTAATCTCGCTTTCTCTCTCCTCTCACGCTTTAACCCCCCCCCCAGTCTTTGTGTCCGCGCGGCGCGCTCCCGTCATCACGTCAGGAGGAGGCAGGCCACTGGTGCTGAAGCTGACGAGGAGGATGATGATGATGATGATGGCGGTGATGGAGGAGCAACGCTGAGTTCGCTCTCCCAGTTTTCTCTCCCTTTTTTTCCATTCATTCTTTTTGATTGACAACAAAGCGACGGAGGAGCGACGCCGCCGATTTGACCTCACCACCTTTCTCCACCTCTCTCCCGTCTCCTGAGCCGAGACCGAGATGGGGAACGAAGCGAGCATGGAGGGCGGTGAGCCCGGAGCCGCCGGGATGATGGGGTCGGCGATGCACGGAGGACCCGCGACAGGACCGGGAGCGGGACAGCACATGAAGCCGCTTAACGGAGCCGCCGCCGGGGGAGGAATGGGAGTCGGAGGCCCCGGGATGGGGATGACGAGGTAGGAGCAGCAGCGGTGGAGGTGGTGGTGGAGGGGTTTTTCGGTTGAATCCCAGTGTGTGTTTTAACACGGAAACGGACGAAGGGGAAGCAGGGGAGCAGATGTCGCTGGGGTCAGCTTTTACAGGGGTGGGATTAACAAGAGTGTTTCCCGCCTTCGTGCATGATATTAAAGAGGACATATGCTGGTGTGTTGTTCACGGTAACAGCGGCGACGTCCCGCCACAGTGTGATGTTAAACACAGAGAGCTGTCCGCGGTGCTGAACCGCCACCAGCACGCATTGGTTTCACAGGAAGGGTTTGACACTGCATGTTAGGGCGGTTTACAACCACTCTGCTCTGTGTGGATCTGTGGATCTGCCGTTGTTCTGCTCTCAGGTGTGATTTTATTGTGTCATGTGCTCTAATAGTATTCCCTCCTTCCCTCCTTCCTTCGGCTCGGGTTGAGCTTTGTCGTAGTGTGTTGAACAGAACGCATCTCTGACATCCTTCCTGTTTCTCCGTCGTCATTTGAAAGCTGCAGTGTTTACGCCTGTCGCTCGTGAAACGTGACACCGGGACGTTTTTTGTGCTTCATGTCCGGGAGTGTGTGATTGCGTGTGTGAAGCTCCTTGATACTCTCCGCTGCTTTCCGCATGGGCGAGGGGAGGATGCTCGGTGTGTTTGTGCGTGCGTGCGTGCGTGTGTGTGAGTGAGCGCGTGTTCGTACGTTAAGGGGCTTGCCTGGCTATGTAGGCGTGTGTTTGGTGATGTGTGTGTAGTACTGGTACTATCAGCAACGCCACCGTTTCCCGTTAATGACGTGGAAATGTCTGACAGACAGATGGTGCTGACCGACATACCGTCAAATCAAACTCGACCAAATCAACGCTTTACTCCCATGTACCCCTGTATATACAGTAATGCCCCTTTACATTTCAATCCATGTCATGTTATATGAAATATATTTAGATCTCATCAGTAACAAAAAAAATACGAATCATTATATTTTGGGTGTGACAGTGTATATGATGCATTTAAGGTCTGTTTCATTCAGTTAGAATGACTTAATATAGAAAGCGATATTAACAAAGTGTAGTGGAGCCTTTGAATCTTGTTTCATAATATTTACATATATTGTACTACATGTGTTAAGCAACAGCACTATGACATGTGACATGTAAGGTGTCCCGCCATAACTTAACATGAGTGGACGTGACATTTGTAAAGTGTCTGTACAGTAGACACACTCAAGATCCCACCACATACAATAGAACTGGTACAAACTGCACAACCACTTAATTATTTATTTTATTTTATTCATTATATTGTATATAGTATTTCTGTTTTATCTTTATTTATTTTAGATTCAGTTTCTATTCTTATTTTATTTCTTATTATATTTTCCCCTTGTTGCTGCTATTCCTTTGTGCTGCTGTGTCAGTTTGTCTTATCTTGTCCTTTACCCGACATAGCAAAGGCCTACACAGTAAAGTAGCAGCGGGACATTGTGGGTCACTTTCTCCCACATAGCACCACACTCTCCTTTAGCTTTAAATGCTCCACTCTATTGTCTCTGCCACCATCCTCAGGTCCTCAGGTTGAGGATTTGTTGAAAATAAATGACGTACAAGTAGGGCTACAGCTGGCCTACACACACCAGGGTCTGTGGTTGTGTGTTATATTTAGGACACATCCTGGGTTTGATTCATGTCTCTGTAGGAGAGAAGAGCAGAGCAGCGCAGCGCAGGCCTATCCATCATTATATAACACAGGGACTCAGAAAGCAGATGACAGCTTCATCTCGCCTCCGATGAGCGACAACACAGCCGGACATGCTCCGATGCATTATGTATGCATTACTCTGTTTAGTCGTGGTAGTGGTTCATTCGTTTTCTTTGTTGATTTATTTATTTATTTTGATAAAGTACCTGGTGTTTTCCGGAGCTTCCTGCTGAACACCTGCTCTCAAACCTCCGAGGCTTCGTCTGCGTGTCCACCCCGCTCTGATGATGAAAAGCTGAGGGTTTCTGCAGCACGTTAAGTATTTATAAAGGCGTAATACAAGTCCATGTGAACAGATAGAATCACGTGCAGAGCGTGTTTGCTCAACCCCCCCCCTGCACTGCTCTGCCTGACTGCCTGCTCTGATCTCTCTCTCTCTTTCCCTCTCCCTCTCTCTCCCTCCCTCTCTCTCCCTCTCTCTCTCCCTCTCTCTCCTCTCTATCTGTCTCTCTATCCTTTTCACACTTGCTCTCTTCATATAGGAGAGAGGATGTCGTTCTCTCTCACCCCCCTTTCTCCCTCTCCATCTCACTCCATCGCCTTCCTTTTTCATTCACTCTCTGCACATTCCCATACCTACACATTTCTCCCTCTGACTCTTTCCTCGCTCTCTCTTTCCATTTGTCTCTAAATTAACATACCGCCAAGTTAATATTTCATACCCTTTACACTGATAATATAAAGCCGTGTGACAACAATATATTTATATTTCTATGAAGGAAAAGACTGAAATTATTCAATATGATTCTTACTGTTGTCTCTTTTTAGACTGAACATCCGTATATTTTTAGCTCATTGTAGGATATTATCACTTGTGCTATTTTTATTGACTGTTTTCATTACATTGCACATGTAAAAGCCCAACTAGAATTAGAGAGAATTAGCAACACCTATAAACACTTTGGGCAACACATTAGTTTCATGCTTATGTTAAAATGCATCGTTCCTATTAAATAAATAAACTAAACTAAACTAAATCCCATGAAATGACTGTGTTAGTTCATCCTGCTCTGTCTGTAGATCTCAGTCCCAGTTTATTAAAACAGCTGGACTCTGTAGTTTCCAGGAAATGATGTTCAAGCCTGCTGTGGATAAATACACATTTTATTTTACTATGGTTGGTTTCAATCCAAGACAGTAAGAAAGAAAGAAAAAAATTCCTCGTCCTCTCACATGCAGTATATTTAATGCTCTTTACAGTGATGATGTGGGTTCCAGTTTACAACCAGACTCCCCTTATAAAGGATTTATAAATGGTTCATAATTAGGTTCATAATTAGGTTATTCATTTGCGTTATATAAAATGCATTATAAATCATAAATAAACAGTTATAACTTTATAAAGTGTTAGTAACCTAATTATAAACCATTTTTAACTCCTTTATAAGAGCAGTCTTAATGTAAAGTGGTACAGTAATATGTTATATACTATATGGAACAGCTGTGTTTACTCTTATGTCATCGTGCACCTGTAAATACACCGTACATTTGCTCCTTTGATGAAAATCCCCCCCCCCGTTCTCCTCCTCTCCCTCCCCGCCCCCTTCTCAGCCAATAACCGGCAGCCTATAATTGGCTGCCGTATATAGGATATGGAAGTACAGATAAGAGAGAGAGAGAGAGAGAGAAGGGGAGAGGAGGAAGATGGAGAACGAGGGCTGGAAGCTGAAGGAGGTGAAAGGGCAGAGAAGAGAAGGAGGGAATAGATCATGGGTAGTCGGCCGTACAATGGTATAAAACCTAAAGGGATTCTGGGAGGGGGCGAGGGGGTGATGGGGTCGCGATAAATCAAAAGCTAAAACCGTTACCTCCAGTCAGGGATCATCCGAGTACAAGCTGCAGTATCAACAAAAATCCATTATATCACCAAGAGAAGAGTTGAATCACATTTATGGAACAAATAGAACAGAAAGCCTTTATCGTCTCTGTACTAAATATACAATGAAATTCAGAGTGCTACTTTAATAAATACTTTAAATGAAATAGAAAAGTGCTCTGCTGAGTGAGCTTTTATTTACACTGATACTTAAAATAGGTCAGCAGGTCACGGCAATCTTCATATCATTTATGGAGTTTAGATTTCAGGGAAAGAGACGGTTGTTAAGTCTGTAAGTCCGGCTTTTGATTCACCTGTAGCGCCAACCAGAGGGCGGCAGGTAGGACAGGTGGTGGGTCTGAGTCTGCTTATATAACATATATCAGCTGGAACCTGCTGAAGATTTGCATCAGACTAACGGTAAACTAGCTTCTTCATTCATTTCAGATTTCTGAACATGCGTATTATTAGTTAGTACTCTGCGTTTAACCGCCCTCATCATAATCTGTAGTGCAGCCCAGTTCACCTACGAATTACTTTCATACTAAACCATTGAGTGTGAAGTGTTTACTCAGAGAGGCGGAGAGTAAGGCTGACGTTCACGCAGGAGACCAAGGTTTGACTTCTGACACAGACTTTGTGTTCTCATTAGCTGTGACCATGATTTTCCCTCTCCTTGTTGTTTCACTTGTCAGAGTCACAATCGTTCCGTAATCTTAACCAGAAGCTGCCAGACGCAGGAAAGAAACGAGGAAAATAAAAACATAAACACAAACAGTTTTTTTGTTATCGTTTCCCGAAAGGACTAAATTCAAATTCAAAGAAGCTTGATTGACACGACCGTAATCAGATACAGCACAAGACAGCATCACAGTGGAAAAGGCAGATTTAAAGCTATTAACTATTGTTGTTATAGTCAACAATTACACTAATGTGACCGTTTTCAAACTATCTATCATTGACTGTCAGGCTGTGGACACACCCACCCACTCTGGCCTCCCCCTGAGTGTGGATTTAGAGTGGTTGTAACAGCGCAGGGGGCTGCAGGGCTCGGTAACGTGCTGCACAAGGAATTTGGGACCGGATCAGACTTCTCCCTGACTGTACTGCGTGATGGATCAGAATCTGCCTCTGCTTCCCAGCAGTGAGGACGCCAATAATTCTGACAAAATCCCCCAACTCCATTTTCAGAAATGCAGCCCCAAACCTGCAAAGAAGCTCCACCGTGTTTCACTGTTCACCTGCAGACACTCAGGTGAACAAACTGCCGAAAATGTCACGTCTTCACTACATGCTGACATTTTCCTGCACCTGAGTTCTTGTGTTGTCGTGCACAGATGAGTCGCTTTTTGGCTGCGAGACCTCAGTGTACCAGCGACCCACTGGTTTCTGCTGGTTCTGTGCTCGTGGTGCTGATTAATGTTTTCTGGTGTCATCTGCTGCAGCTCGTGTCTCTGGTCTCTGGTCGTTTTCTTTGTGCCCCTGCAGCTGCAGCTTAGGCAGCACATCTGGAAACACCTGAGACCTTTTAGGTTTAGATGAAACTGTTATTTTTTTCAGCAAACTCACTTTTTTAGTTTGTCTGTCCCTTGCCCAGTTTTATTCCCTCTACACAGCTGTTTCTGTTCCACATGATTTTGGTTCAGTCTGTGTATTATGTTGTTTTTTCATCAGCACCTGTTTGTTATAATTGTCTGATCATGCACTTGATTCTCTGCCAACAAATAAATAATTGTTTGGAAATCTGAAATATGACGTTTCCTGTTCACACACTAATGCACGAGATATAAAATAACCTTTTACAACAAATTAGTTATTTTAACATAATGAAATGCAACCTCTAGCATTCGCATAATATAGTATATACTTCATTATATAATAGCTGCATTTACTCAGAACATAGGAAGGAATAAAAACAGACAACAAACAAATGCTCCTCTTGTCTTAACAATTGGCAATTTATACAAAATGGCGTATATCAATTATAATGATACAAAATACAAGTTTAGAAGAAGAGAGAAAAACATTACAGAAACTGTGTCACTCACAGAAATTAATCACTAGTTTTTTTTATATTTTTCTTTTAAAAATTGAAATTGAAATGGTTAAAGCTTACAGTACTACATGCTGGTGCTAATACATGTAACACAGAGAGGAAAACAGGAAGGTGGAAGTCAGGAGAGTTCAAAGACAAGAGTGATGTTACAGCAGAGGAGAAAGTGAGATAATGAAAGAGTGCGCACAGATGAATATAAAGTAAAGAGTGAACAAGGAACACGCTAAAGAGGGGATGAAGAGGATCCAGATGGCTACAGACAAACAGTTAGACAGGAGAGAGAGAGAATAACAGACAAACAGAGAGAGAGAGAGAATAACAAAGAGAGAGGGAGAGAGAGAGAGAATAACAGAGAGAGAGAATAACAAAGAGAGAGAGAGAGAGAAGCTCAGCTCGACATGTAGATCAAACCGTTCCCTTTGCTGTGGCGTCACGTGTTCACATTACATCTGACGCAACTCCCACTCATGTTTGCAGGCAGATCCGTCACATATAGGCTGAGATGTGTGTGTATTTGTGGATATGAATGTGTGTGTGTGTGTGTGTGTGTGTGTGTGTGTTATGCATGTTATGCATGAATTTGTACTTACTGGATAAACATGATCAGTAACTGTGAAGAGCTGCTTGCTGACTCGAGACCATCAGCAGCCATTGAAATTTATTCTTTATATTTATCAAGCGTGTGTGTGTGTGTGTGTGTGTGTGTGTGTGTGTGTGTGTGTGTGTGTGTGTGAGACTACTTGTGTAGGAGTGTGGATATGTGTGTGTATGTTGGAGAGAAAAGATGGTGTGAACATTGAGTTTGTCATGTTGTTTTCTTTCTCTGACACGCTGCACACTGGAGACCAATTTTCACTTTCTAGAGAAACATACAAGTAGGACGTGTGTGTGTGTGTGTGTGTGTTTGTGCATGCAAGTGTGACTTTGTTTTTTCACCTCTTGCAGAGAAGCAGCCTTTGCTGTGTTCAGTGTGAATGTACAGTACAGAGTTTGTTATTGAGGCTTTTCGCTGACAGGACTGCTGCTCAGAGTCATGTGATTTTTCTATTTATCTTTTTTCTCACATCAGCAGAGGAACAAACGCTGATACGATTCAGTTTCCGATCTGCTGAGTGAGCTGATTACAGGTCTGTCCTTTAGGCCTTTGTTGTTGAAATCGATGGTTAAGGTTGAAAATTATTGGGTGTGATGATGAGTAGATGTAGGCCATCGTTTCAGTGTGAATCGCAGGCAACAGCAGCGAGCACAGATGCACTGCTGGTGACGTACAGTATCTAGTGCAGCTGTGGCGTTACTATACTAAGACAACTGGAACCTGTTATCACTCTCATTTGATCAACAGGTATTTTAAACTTCCTCCAGACGTGTTTTAAAATCTATAAAAATCCTAAATTCATATTTAGTTTAACATGTTTTCACACATAAAAACCAGGTCTGAAGCTCGTCTCCTCTCACTTCCTGGTTGAGAAATCTGGATCAGGCCTTGAGCCCCGCCCACCACCTGCTGGCTCCAGGTGGACAGTTGAAAGAGCAGAGAGCATCAAGATGGTGAGAGGAGGAAACATCAGAGAGACTCAGTCAGACCCAGACTCAGAGGAGGAGTCTGAGACCAGAACCAGAACCGTTAGCTAATTAGCATCTTTTCAGAGCAGTTAGCATCTTTTATTTGTTTATGTTGTTTGTTAGCTTGTAACTGGCAGTGGCTGACACAGTGTTAGCGGTTGTGCTAATGCTAACTCTCTCTCTCTGTACTGAAGAGGTTTCAGGTGTATTTAGCCCCGCCCCCCGTCCCCACAGGCTGACAGGATTGGTTCCTGAGGTTTGTGACGTATGAAACCCTGAATCTGTTTATGAGACTGTGATTGGTTCACTGCAGGTCAAGGTGGAAACACTGAGTCATGGTGTTGATGATTATTTCATCATCATGTGTCTGTGTTATATAAAAACATCATGTGGACGTTAGCGAGGTGAAACACTGGGTTTTCATCAGAGGGTCTTTAATTCTGTAATTAATAATTTTATTGATGTGAACGGGGACCATGCCATGGACCAACCTTTCCAGTTTCAGCTGATTTAAGACTTTATTATTCTGACCTTTGTTGTTGGAAAATCAAACCCAGAAAACAAGAAAAATACAAACATGATTTTGTTGCTTGAAAGGTTGATGTTCAGAATCCGGGGAAAGTTTTCAAAACAGTGTCTTCAGTTCAACTCAACTTTATTTATCTAGGACTTTAAACAGTCGATCTTTACAGTTCAGAGTGAAACAAAAGAAACGAGATGACAAGGAAAAAGGAATAAAAAAAACCAAACAATGTCCATGACACACAGACAACAAACGTTTTTCCTTCCTTCACTAAAATAACCAGACAGCCCAGTTAGTCTGCAGCTCTCTCTAACGTGACCTTGTCGCTGTAAATACTTTTTCAATCCTCTGGCGGATTTCAAACATTCATTTTATAAAACTCTGTCCTCGGTGAGATAGCCGGTCAACTTTCTGACTCTTACCCTGAGAAGCAGTGAGCAGGTTCTTTGTCATCGTCTTTAACGACCTGCAGCCTGACCTCACCTGAAGTCATCCTCACAGCGACCTCCACAGTTAACACACAGATGAGTGAGAGGGCGAGTGTGTGTGTGTGTGTGTGTGTGTGTGTGTGTGTGTGGTTGTCTTAGCGTTAGCCAGCTTGAAAAATGAGATTTTTACAAATTGTGTGTGAATGTGTGAGAGAGTGGGCGAGAGACAGACAGACAGAGGCTCTCTATATATTTACCCGCCCTGTTATCAGGAGGCTGTGTTTGCAGGAGCCTGCGAATACTAAATGTGTTTGGGTGGCTGCATCTGGAGATAAGATGGCAATAAGCACAATATCACAGCCACAGTATTAGTTTCCAGCAAATAGATGCTGTCGCCGGAGCTTATGAGTGAAACCCAGGAATAGATTGAACAGAGATGATACAGCAGGACGAGGGCGGGAAGACACTGGTGAATGATGGATCATCTGTTGGATTCTTTAACCAGGACACACAAACCAAACCACCGCAGAGTGAATGTGGAGGAGCTGGTCCTGGTGTCGGTCGACATGGCAGGTGATCCTTATCCAACCTCACTCTGACTGATTATCAGTCAAAGAAACAGTTTTATGATGAATATTACAGCAACACACAGTTTCCAGCATGACAAAGCTGAGATCATCTGTTGGGTACTTAAGGTTTTAACTTTTTATACTAGTAATTAATTTCACTGAATTCACTCTAGCAGTTAATAGGCAATAAGGCAAACTTTCGTACTTCTGCTACCAATCAAATGAAAGTGTTGTCAGTGTTGTACCTGTTTTCATACGTTTACAGACGCAGGATTGGACAGAACCAGGAAGAAAGCAGAAAAGCATTAGAAGGAAACAAATTAGGTTTTATTTAAAACTATGCAAATTGAAATTAGATGTGGATTTTCACAAAAAAACATGTTAATATTAACATTATTTTTATTTTTATATTATTTTTCCGGGATAGTCGCTCAAAAAAGTGAACAATCCCGGGAAAATCAGAATGCTAAACCCTAAAGCGATGAGACTGATACAACTGTACGATGTTGTACGTCAACTACAATTTCAATTTCACAGTGTGCAACAAAATAAAGTGTCTCCAGTGGTACATACAGAAATCATAACTTCACAGACAAGTAGACACATTACAGTCTGTATAAATAATATAAAACAAATAATAAATAGTATTAAAACAGTGGGTAATGGAAGTCTGTAATTCAAACATTTAAAAAACGTTCTGCATCGTCTGTGTCAGGTAACAATGACATCAGCAGGACAGGTACGTCACTTTAAGGACAAAACAAGACAAAATACCTCCAAACAAATAAATAAAGTGAGACAAAATGTTTCTTCAGTCATTTTGATATTTTTTTCTCATGAAATTAAAACTTAATTGTAAGTGTTTTGAGTCTGAATAATATGTTCAACTTGATGATGATGATAATAAAAATAGGTTAACAAGTTAACAACAACATTAAGTAACCGTCCATACATGTCTTTTTAATAGACATGAAGTGGATTAATTTACTTATTCTGGTTTAAAGAGAAAAGCATATCCACATGTTCAGGCGACAGCGACAGCAAGTTTAACGCCACACATCTTGTACTGCACGTTACTGTCGTTGATCAAAGTATCTCCAGACATCACTGGTCACGGCTGCCATAGTGCACGTAACGCCAACTGAGTTGAACTATTGTAGCCAAAAACCTGAGTACTGTTCCCCTCCCTAATCACAGTGTCAAAGAAATGGATCGAAAGAGTATAAAATCCATAATATTTGAGCCTTAAATTTCTTACAAAATGAAAAGTTTATAAGCTTTTTTTTTTTTTTTAGCTCATATCACAGATGGAGCCTTTAAATCTCTGGAAAGAAAGGATCCAAAGTCCTGATTATGGAGGCTCCCTGCTTTTGGCTGTGATTCCTGCAGCGCTGCGTCCCCTTCCAGGGCCCAGCAGGGATTTGTAACAGACACCAATACAGTGGGTCCTGACCTCATGTAGTGAGGAGAGTGCAGCGCTGCCTGCACCACCTCAGCCGGCACCGCAGGTTTCCACCGTGCTGCCAGGGCGCAGAGTGCGGGGTATCCGGTCCACTGTCGACCACGGGGTCAGATGAGGCGTTCAAGGACTTGCACACGGTTCATCTGCTAATCTGCACTGTGGGAGCTACTGGACACCTGAGTTTACCCCCAGGGGATGATGAAGTACTAATCTATCCATGTGGGCTCCACTACAGGAACAAACAGAGCTAACAAAATGTATTTTTATGAAAGGAAATAGTTTTTGTTTCAATTTGAGACTAAGACATCTGCCTTTTTAACATGGCAGAGAAAATCATCACAGTTTCCAGATTCAAGGCCAAAATAAGACGATTCAGAGCATCACAGCTTTTTCTTGGCCGAGGAATTAGTTTTTTCTCTCATTCCATCAGTCAGATGATTCAAGGAATGAAACAGTAACTAGATATTTTAGAGATGTATGAAATGTTTTTCAGTAGATGCTAATGTGGTTCTACTGGGAGCAGATTGAAGAGATCTCCTGCTCTGAAGTCAAAACACAGAATAAATGCACAAAGAGACGCAGTAACTGTAAAAGTGGAGTTGAGAAAAGGCAAAGACATGTATATTCATCCTCCCTGCTGACTCCTACAGCTTTAAATAGGGTAAGTGAGGTGCAGGATGGTGTGTTGCTTCACATAGGAGCTTTATATTAGACGGTTTACCACAACTGTTGTTTTCACACGGAGCTTTTCTGTGTCATGTGACCTGACCGCAGGTTCAGGGGGTCCTCTCCCCCTGCCAGGAAATCCTTTATGGTGTTAACAAATTGATCGGCTCTGTGGCGAGCTGTGACCCGGTGCACCGTGAACATCTGCAGGGTCGACAACCGAACTGCACAGCTCCCCATGTCTCTGCCAGAAACCATCGCCACAGGAGACGATTAATAAGCCAGCTGTGGTCGGGATGCCCCTCCCCCCCTGACTGACATACAGCAGCCTGACCCTGACACTCACCTGCATACAGGAGCTTAGTCTCCCTTTAGCTTGTATTTACCATTTCTCAGTTGAGCACTGCCGGGTGGATTCAGGCTTAATCCATGTAAACCTGCCAGAAAAAAAACATTCATGAATAGACCACTGGTGGTAATAAACACTGACACCGTTCAGCCCGTTTCACACAAACAATCACACTGAGGTCAGCTTACAGGGACTTTAAGCAGCGACGGTTGAAGTGACGGCTACGGCTCCCGTTGCTGTAGTCGTGGAAATCAAAGATCACCAAGCAACATATAAATGTAACAACAGCCACTTCAGTCCTTCAGGAAACGTCAAGACAAGACAACTCTTAAAATGACCCGAGAGCTCTTGATGTTTGATTTAGAGACAATCTAATATCAGATGAGGAGTTTGTTTAAGTCCTTCTGTGACTTCAGCACCATGGACAGCGTCACGGTCTCATCAACACACAGAAGACGGAGGTTAACAGCAGTTTGTCCAGTCAGATTAGCAGGTGTCTTTAACACATATACTCATAATCTATAAAACTACTGACGCTGTAATTGAATATAAACAGCCTGACAGTGTCGGATATGACAAAAACAAATAATTACCCGCTGACTCTTTAAAGTATCACAGGGCAAACTAGTCTTTACTCCAGTAGTCGACAGCTGGGCAGCGACGGCATAGTCGACATAGACTCTACGTCCTTGCATCATGGATCTGGTAAAAAGATCATATGAGAATCACAATCCACGATCTTAATCATCATCTGCATTCTGTGTCCGCTCTGATTTTATTCTGAAAGTCCTGACAGGAAGTTGTGATTTGGATGTTTGTGACGTCTGACTGACTGATTTACTGAACTCTGTTATTTTCTTCATATCACACATCGTCCATCAGAGTTTGTCTAGCAAGCACCCGAAACTGTGGAACTTCCTTGCTGAACTTTTCAGAATAAAAGCTCACAACAGCTTGAAATAAAGCATTACTGCAAAAAAAAAAACAACAAAAAAAAAAACTGACTTTCTCGCAAAATCACTAAAGAGGAAGTGATTCTGTGGGTAACTGTTGCTGCTTTTTTTTTTTTTTTTTTTAGATTTAAAAATAAATAATCATATTATCTACAGCAGTGGTCGCCAGTTAACTACCACTGGTATAGATGAATGAATAAACATCATCTCTACAGGGTCCAGCGCAAAGCAACATTAATCAGACACCATGGAATACTTAAAAATTATAAAATGCAATGATCATCAAACATCAGCTAAGAATTCTGACTTAAAACCCACTTCCATTCATCCCTGGGGCAGTTCTTACATTTAAACTAAAGACTCCAGTATTTGAGTTTCAGTCTTCCCTCGTGGCCGTTTTAAACCTGTAGGTGACTGAAAACATGTTGGACCTGAGAGCTGATGTTCTACAGAGCAGGACACGAACCAACCATGAGTCCATCTACTAACTGATCAGTTTAAAAGCTGCTTAAATGCTGAGTTCAATTAAAAACAAACACATTTTATTCTGCTCCCTGACTTTGCTGTGCTTGTTTCATGAGTGTTAAATCTGACTAATAATATTCTTCACTGTAACACATAGAGTTTAAACTCTCAAACTAAATCTAAATGTAGATTTTATGGCTTTATTATATTATAAGGTTTCACTTAAATCTAAAACTCTGACACATGGAGTTTATTTTTCTGTCCCTTCAGTGCGGTTGAAGAGCATATTTCTGTTTTCCCGCTCACACTGTGACGGTGCTGGTGGGTAAATGGCAGCCGACACTCGCTGCTGTGTTTCGTTCAGCTGGGGAAACGTTTCCTCCGACTTTCATTTGTTTGTCAGAAAATATTTTGCTGCGCTCGGCCGTTTTCCCCCGCCGCTCCAGCGAAGGTCACGTTGTGTTTTCTCATTATGTTGTCGCCATCTGACAGTAAATGTTACCTGTATTGATGCTGTGGCTGAACATGGTGTGTGTGTGTGTGTGTGTGTGTGTGTGTGTGTGTGTGTGTGTGTGTGTGTGTGTGTGTGTGTGTGTGTGTGCTTGTTAAAGCCGAGACACACACCATCTTGGAACAAACGACGGTAGCACATTTGTGTGTGTGTGTTTTCATTAGCCTTTTCCTGCTGTATTGTGAAGCCTGTTGATGAATGGGTTTCAAGTTTCAACCTTTTGTGTTTGTTTGTTCAGTTTAATGATTCACTGCTCCGTCCTCTGTCCTTCACTGAGGTTTATTCAAAGATGGAGGCTGAAAGAAAAGAAATAAAACTCAGGACTCCACACACTCCTGCAGCCAGGGCTGGGCATCATTAAGATTTTAACTCTACTACTTTTATCGATACCACTTATCAATCTTACTTTATCGGTACTTTTTGAATTTTTTAAGAGAGGAAAATCTATTTAAACTGCTAATTTTCTCATACGTACTCGATTAACATAATATATATATATATATATATATACATATATATGTATATGAATATAATATATATGAATTTCTAAGGATTAGGAACAGTGAAAATGCATCATTCAAATGTCTTAATCAGAAACAGAGTTGGTGATAAAATCAAACTTTTATGTCGCAACAATAAACAGGAAATCTATTTTCTTGATTTCCTCAGTACAGAACCGAAAACCTCGGTGCGTATGGATACTCTGGTCTTTAATACCGGGTGTCGGTACACAAGCCCACAGGTGTAGTGCTGCCGGAGCACCAGAACAATGCTTTGATGAAATTAAAATGTGCAGTTCACATAATCCGGTTGAAATTTATCTAAAGTTTTAAGCACTTAAAGATCATTTATCATGAAGAGAGCTGATAACAAATGAAATGGTCAAACTCGTCATATTGACATTTAAGGTGTTTTTTTTTTTAATCTACCATTCAGATTGTTTACAAACTCTCAAACAACCTCACACATTTAAGGTGTATTGATCAATTTCCACATGTCAATCATGCATTGAGTTACATGCAAGAAAACATTCCACCTTAAAAATGTCTGTTAGCCTCCGAGCTGCTCAGTAAATTATTGTTAATTAGTGAAGATGAAAAACAGAAAACATCATTTCATTCATCCTTCACTCCTCTGACAGTCTCTTTATCTGTGATCGGTCGGTCCAGTACTTGGACAGATCACCACACCTCCGCCCATCCCTCAGCTGCAGCAGGCGTTTACACAAACCCATGATTTAATGTGAGGAGAAGATAATGACGACATGTGGAGTCTAAGGAAGATTAAAGAAGATCTCCACATTAAAAACAGCAGTTTTAAATCCTTTGTGTTTGTCCGCTGACAGTTTCGACTGGAAGAACTGGGCTGGATTCTCAGCCCAGTTCTGCTCCTGCAGTCATTTGGACTCAGTGGGGGGGTGGGGGTAGGGGGGGGTTTGGCACAGCGAGAGACACTCAAATAGGATGTTTTTGTTATCAGCATGAAATTAGGAAAAAATGGGATTTTTGAATTTAGGTCACTGTGGTTGATGCGTTCAAAGGTTTGCGAGCAGTTTTTCATCAGCTTCAAAAGCAGCTGCAGCTTCTCTTCCTGTTATCGCGCCGACTCGTCTGATTTAGTGCATGAATCCAATAGTGAGCCAATCCTGTTCCACCACGGGCCAAACAAACACAGTCACACTCTCTGAGCCTCCGCTTTTAGAAACACTTTAAATATGTCCCCCAAAAGATAAAGACACGGGGAACGTTCACAAGTTGATTCTCACATTTTAATGCACAATACAGGGAGAGAGAGAGAGAGAGCAGAAGGAAGAGAGAGAATAGGAAGCAAGATGAGAGAGGAGGATGTAAGAGAGAGATCCTGAATCAACGGGACAAAGACTTTTCTGCGTCTAATCTAAAGCAGCGCAGTCCGTCCATATTTCTGCCCCTGAACGCAGCTCGTACCTGTCACTAATATTTTACAGCCTCCAGCAGGTGTGAAATAACCCGTTTAAAATCGCTGTCAACCACTGAGTCACTCACTAAAACACAACTTGTACTGAGCCGTCCTCCGTCCAGATTATTACATAACGAAGTCGGCCGTGCCGGAGCGTGGAGCAGATTACTGTAATCAGACGTCAGCGGTCTGATGACATCATCAGCAGGGCAGTGAATGGTGGCCGACCTGATTAAACGGCAGCACTTGTTTAGTGAATGGTGTTGTGCTTCCCATGGCAAAGACCGAGTGCTCTGATGATCCGGCTGGTGTCGTCACCATAGCAACGATGGCTCAGAGCTGATTGGTGCCTTAGCATTTAAATCCCATCCTCAACATAAACTGTGATTATGATTCATGTAAAAATGTGATTGCTCAGACAGTTGGAATATTTATAAATTATATATATTAAGTGCTGCTTTGTTACTTATGATATCATTAAAGCTGCTATATTCAATATTTTGAAATAAACAGTGGACCTAATGGAGTTCTGCAGGAGTGAGTCCTCAAACCAGGAAATTAGTTGCATGTTAGCACTTCCTGTTTTCTTGTCCCGACGTCAATAGCTGTGTCCAAGTTCAGGGGCCGCGTCCTTCGTAGCCGCCGTAGACAGTGAGGGCCGAACTGAAATGAGATGGTCGGTTCGACGGAGGATTTATGCTTATGGCGCACAGATTGGTCCAAAACCTGTATTTTGATTTCCGTGCAAATTTGACGAATTAACACAGACATCGAAATACACATTTTGGACAAATCCGCGTGCCATAGGCTCCCGTCTCCTAGCAACCATGACAACACGTAACTTTTTTACACAAGAACTTGAGGTTTTAAGTTTCTTGGTTTTAACAGTTGTACCTGAGCTGAAAAAACTATACTTACATTTAAAAGTGGCTCTCTGTCGGTGTTGCTTGCTTTCATTACCAGAGTCGTCCAAGAGTTCTAAAAATATGTAGAACGTTGTCTCTAAACTGCTTCAGTCATAAATGGTTTTAACTGGAGAAAATATGCTGCAATAAAAACGCTGTTATCTACGGAGGGAAAAGTCGTGAATAAAAAAAAGTACAAGTGACGAGTGTTTCTGCTGTGAAGTGAGCAGCTGCCTGCAGCTCACTTCACTTTTGGTACAACACCTCCATATTTGTGAAGGCCTCTCCGAGCAGTCTGCCTCCTCGTCTCTGATCATGTTTGACAGAGCAGTATGACAGTTAATGAGCAGAAAACAGGACGAGAGAGGGAGGGGGGAGGGAGAGAGGGAGAGAGGGAGGGAAATCCAACAGGACATATTGTGGCACAGCAGTTGTATTGTGTTGCGGCTCAGCCAAGGACAGGCTGCGTATCCTCGCTGTCACACAGCAACCTCATAACTCCAGTCCAGTGGCTCGTATTGATTTTATTCTCCTTGTATTGAGACGTGACAGAGTCCTTCCCGAGCTCTCCGAGCTGCACGACCTTCAGACCTCCGACACCCGGTCCAGACCCGGGATCTGGTTTCAGACGCGTTCTGGGAATTTGATACATTAAACGCAACACATGATCAGTGTAACACCACAGCCTCTCACCAATGAGTGTGATTACAAGTGAAATTATGTAAGAGCTAATTTGTGCTTGCCAGGTGTGAGCCTCCTGGCTGATAATGTGATAAAATCAAATCAGCAGTAAATACTTCAGGACTGAAACCTAAAGCCTAATGGCACCATTCTCAGGCTGGCTCCAGTTTTTACCATCTGTTTCTGTAGACCAACTTTCTTTTTCTTTTTTTCTGTTTTGTTTTGATCAGTTTAATCCACCAGTAGCGACTGCACTGCAGAAACTACAGTAACTAACTCTGTTTTTATCAGAATCAATCAGAAGGAAAATGATAGAAAAACAGCTCCATCTGAAAACGACTTTACTAAACTACACTATAGAATATTTCTGCTAATATACGATTTTACATTATTTCTTTGTAACATCAGCACATGAGGATGTTTCCCCCTCCTGGTGATAAGAAGAGGTGTTTTCATTCAGTGTTTTCAAACTGAACTCGTGTGAATCTCTGAGGCCTGAGGAACATCTCAGATTGTGTATTGTTTACATCAGTGTTTGTTAGCTTGCGGTCTTTGTCATTACAACCTGCATTATCACATGAAACATGAAGCATCAACAGTGAAGAAGCAGCAGCTGCAGTTCCTCTAACGACCACTAGAGTCTGGCTCCAACAGTGAGTCAGTCCCCATAGACTCCCATGTTAAAATGTCCAACTTTACAGCAGAAATAAACATGTTTACAGCCTGGTACAAAAACTGTTTTGGTCTCTAGAGCTAATTTCCTCCTTCATGACGCCTGTTTATATAACTCACCTGTTTATATAACTCACCTGTTCACATTTTATTAAGGACTAAAGTTATGGAGGATTGAGGGCGTGGCCTCTTTGAGTGACAGGTGGTGATTGCCACAAACCAGCATTCATTGAAGTCTCAGCTCCACACAGGCTCCTCCTCTTTGACCATATTTGGATTAGCTGGGAGTTAGGGGGCGGAGTCAGACACTGCCAAGATGGACGGTGGAGCAGCTCACTCTGAGCTTCAAAACCCTGTGGGTGACGTTACAGAGGCGACGTCCATCTTTATTTACAGTCTATGAGATATGAATCTCACCAGCCATGTGCTCAATCAAATGGACCCACATGTTATAGTGTCGCTCCACAGGGTGCCTTTAATTAAAGAAAACTACATAAAGACCGGAGCTTTTAACTGCATCTTACGTGATGATCAAGTCACATGATAATGACTGAGCAAACGAGTGAAGTGTTAAAGAAGAAACAGAGGAAATGTCTTTAAATATTTAAAAGTCTGTCAGTGTTTATACATTATTCTTTCACTAAAGTTAACTTAACACTTTCAGATGTAGCGTTCGAGCTCGGAGCCGTTTCAGCTCCATGAAAAAATAAACAGCACTTTGATCCCGGGAGAATCACAAGTTCAGTGAATTGCCGTAGAGCCTGTAAGTTGCACAGTCGCCTCTGGAGCTGTCGTCCCTGTATGTTACTACATCAGTTCTCAACGTTCGATCGCACTGTTCAGATTTATAAACTCAGCAGCAGCAGCAGAACCTCGCGTAAAAGACAGAAAAACCTCTGAGCCGAATCGTAGTAAAGAGGCCAGATTACAGGAACAGCACGATAGTGATGAGGAGGAGGAGGAGGAGGAGGATCGTGATGATTGTGGGGAACTGTTTTGGCCAACAGCTTTATTTTTTGCCTCTTTTGCAGCAATCTGTGTCAGGAAATAGAAAGTGTTGAGTGAGGTAGTCTCTATTTATATCCCTCTGTCCCATTACAGCCCATTCTGATTGTGAGCAGCACAAATTAATCCTTTTATTACACATGCAGCATGAAATAGCTGCTGCTGCTGCTGCTGGAGCAAAATGAGGGAGCTGATATTTAAAAGTCAGGAGGCAGGAGAGAACTGGAAATTACAAATATATACTTTTATCAGATGGAAAGAAAAAAAAAATGCATCTCTGAAAAGTATAACCGTAAACACTGAAGGTGTTGCCATAGAAACACAACAACTTGCTAAGCATCCAAGTTATTACATTAAAAAAAATAAAGTTAATTCAAATTAAAAGACATTAGTAATAATTGATTTTTTCTTTTACAGGATTGATCAGTAGAAATAATGAAAATAAAACTGCTAGCGTTCTGACACATTAAAGTAAGATGGTGGACTGATAAACGTTTCACCTGCTAAACATCAGGTTAACACCATTGAGAGCATGTTAGCATGTTGAAGTTAGCATGTAGCTCAAAGTACACCCTCATAGAGCTGCTAGCATGGCTGTAGCCTTGTTTTTGAATATTTTATTTATGATTTTCTCACATTAGTACAAACACACACACACACACAATAAGCACAGTAGACAAAGCACCCAGTACACTTATAACAAGCTGACAAAGAGACAGTAGATTAATATGCAGAACTGCCAAGAAGAAGTTATCGAAACATAAACAGGTGAGTCAGGAGAATCACAACAAACAAAACTGAGAGAGAAAACAAGCAGACACAGAAAGGGAGAACTGAGTATCAGTACAGAGAGTGGAGATAAATCGTAGAAGCAAAGCTCTTAGATTACAGTTTGGTCTCATCGAGCAGTGTCAAAAATGTCTTCCACACCTTCTGGAAGAACTTCTGTGAAATCTGCTCCATCGTAGCAATAGGAAGCATCTTGTTGAGCCACCTCCTGAAACATGGAGGCGGTGGAGACTTCCTGTTTGTGTCTTTGTTTAATGACACAAAAAAAGATGTTTTGACGGTCAACACCAAGAGCGACGAGTCCACGAATAATGACGGGATGTTTTCACAGCACAGGGTTAACTAAGTATTTGTAGTTGATGTTGGATGTTAGAGACACTGGGCACCCGTTTTATATAGTAATACTGCAGACACACACACACACACACACACACACACACACACACACAACACACACACACACACACACACACACACACACACACACACAGAGTCAGTCAGTGATCAGTGGTCAGTTGTTGCCGGGGGGGAAGAGTGTTCTCTCAGAGGTGCAGTGGAGGATTTACCTTCCATTACCTCACTCAACTCTCCAAGAGTACACACAAGAGTGAGTGTGTGTGTGTGTGTGCGTGTGCGTGTGCGTGTGTGTGTGTGTGTGTGCGTGTGTGTGTGTGTGTGTGTGTGTGTAAACGTGTGTAGTTCTGTACAGATGTACACTACACACAAGTTGACCCTTGTCATCTCACATAATCTGATCCATTGAAATTTGTCCTTGTAAAGTCTCATGTGAAGTGCTGATGGTGATGGTGATGATGATGATGATGATGATGGTGATGATGATGATGATGATGATGATGATGAAGGTCACAGTGTTGGATCTCAGCATGAGGCTGAAACGTTACAGGTGACTCTGGTCTTTCTAAATCAGTTTTTTTCCCTGTGTTTCTTATTATTGCTGTAGATTTTTAGAACGATGCTTCCACCGGTCATGAGGAATCATCTCTGGACTTTGGTTGAACGTCACCTGAGTCACTTTGTAATTTCTAAGCTTTTGCAAAAATGCAATAATATTTACTCGTGACCTTAAGTGACCTTCAGATAGTGACGTCAAGCTGAAACTGTCGATTTAAATTACCCAGAAAAATGTTCGTCTCTCTTTAATCAAAGCGACTCATTTTAGCCACATTTATCTCGAGTCTGTTTGTCTTGGATTTTATTTTTTCTCTTCTCTGTCTTCATCCAGTTTTAAAGAATTGCTGCAGCTTTGAAGCTTTTCGGGGACGTCTGTGAATGTTCCATATTTGTCCCTAATTTTAGATGTTTGTCCCAAAGTTTTGTGTCAGTGCAGCTAATATTAGGATTATTGATGCCAGGCTTGATATAAATAAGGATTAAGATTAAGATCTATTTGATGTGTTGTTTCTGCCTCTGAACTGTCAGGCCGTTGTTCTTCCTCTCAGGTGGAAATATATCCCTCCTGCTTTTTGTTTACTTCACAGCAACACAATGCCGCCTTTGTTTGCCCTCGTGCTGTTTGACTTAATGAGAGTCATTCTGAAATGACTCTTGGTGAATAAGATCATAGAGGTAGAGGGAGGTGAGGAGAGACTGGGCAAAGCAGAGCGAGGGTAGAAACCGTAACAGGGAGGAGAAAGAGTTGGAGAGAGAAAAACTGCTGTGTTGAATATTCATACGCACTCATGTATGAGAGAGATCTCACGTGCAAATATTGATCTTGTATCTGGATGTTCAGTGGTTTTGTTCCCACTGATTAAAGATTACAGAAAGATTTCAGCCGTCAGTGTCGAGTCGTTACAGCACAGATGGAAACACACCGACTCGCTCACAGTCCCGGCACAAACACACGTGCACCAATATTTTTATCTTCAAGTTTATAAGAGTTTCTGTTTCATGTGTCTCTGCTGTGAGTTTGTCTCAGGTGGAGGAACTGTGTGGCTGCTGGTAAATGGTCTGACTCTTAATCATCATTCACTCAGATATTTCTAAAGATGGTTTGATGCTTCAGAATCGTTTCTGATGAGTCTGTTTATTCAGACGTTTTCTCTTTGAATCTGAACCGAATTGTTCATAAAAGTCTTGTAATGTTCATATGAAGTGACTTCAGCTGTTTGTATTAGCAGCACCTGACACATGCGGGTGCCGTAAAACCTTGTGTGCTGCAGTAAAGCCAAAACATAGTTCTTCTTCGGGTTTTTTTTTGTTTGTTTTTTTGGCAGATGACAAACAGCTTTTGTGTTCATCACCTCCACCCATGTTCACGTTCATCAGTTACAAACAGATGCGTTCAGTTCATTGTCCATCAAAATATAAATTAGTGTGTTGATGCACAACACCGACCACATGTATGTCAGAACCTTGTCATAGTCTACAGCCATGCTAGCATCTGAATGCTAACACCAGCAGCCTAACATGCTCACGATGACATACAACATACTTGTGTTAGCATTTAGCATATTGTGTTAAGCAGGTACAATGTTTACTTGTTCACAACCATAGTTCTGTGCATTAGCATGCTAACATGACACACAGCAGAGGCTGATGGGAATTTATTTTGACATCTCCTCTCTGTTTTTATACGGATTACTTGTGATACTTGAGTTACTCGTGATAAATTATTTTTATTTTATAATTTCACTTCTACAGTGTGAGAGAGACTCTGATATGGGAAGCAGCGTTTTCACAGCTGGTCTTTAATTTGTGCTTCTCCCTGTTTGTCTTTTCACAGCGTGATGTTTTCTGGACTGATTGAGCCTGAAAGCATCACATTGGTAGATATTGATTATGTTGAGTCAGATTGAATCCAGTGAGCAGGTACAGCGGGAAGGGAAACACCTTGATATGGATTTCCATTTGTGTGTGTGTGTGTGTGTGTGTGTGTGTGTGTGTGTGTGTGTGTGTGTGTGTGTGTGTGTGTGTGTGTGTGTGTGTGTGTGTGTGTGTGTGTGTGTGCGCGTGTGTGTGTGTGTGTGCGTGTGTGTGCGTGTGTGTGTGTGTGTAAACGTGGGAATGTGAGGATGTACGAAGAGAGAGAGAGAGAGCTTTCAGGTGTGGCGCAGCATGCTAAGCAGGTTAATTCTTCTCTGAGACTCTTCCTCTCTCCTCCTCTCCCTCGCTGCTTCTCCCTTTGATCATTTTCACACCGGCCTCCATTTGTCAGGATTCGACTGCTTTCATTTCAGTGACCGAGCTCTGACCGAGGCAGCACCTGCAGTCAGTCAGTCAGTCAGTCAGTCAGTCAGTCAGTCAGTCAGTCAGTCATCAAGAGAGCAAAGTAATCAGTCTGTACTGTAATTAAACAGTCAGTAATTTGGCAGTAATTAACCAGGATGATCAGTCAGCAACTCGTCTGGTTAATGAGTAGTTAGGATCCGATCAGGGGTCGCCAAGTTCAGTCTGGCTTTGGGAAAAACATTCTTCTCTGATCCATTAGATGGCGTCAGAACAAAATCAAAGGATCATTTAAGAAATTGATTGATAAAAATACGACATGGGGTTCCTTAGTTACTGTTCACATGTGACGCTGCGGCTCACAGTCACATTTGAATGATTTACTGAACTGGTGTTATTCTATATGTCCACTATTTCAGAGGTCTGTCAATCATGTCAAACAGACAGCCTTTCAGAATAAGAGCTCAGAATAAAGCAGAGCTGCAAAAAACAAACAAACAAATAAACTTTTATTTTGTAGGCAGACTTGCTAAAGAGGAAGTGACTCTGTGGGAAACTGTTGCTGCCATGATGCAGATCTGATTTAGCACTGTGTCTGTCATTCATGGATAAAAGTAGATTCTCTGTTTGGACATTATAGATCAATGTGGGACTGTGAGTCTGATATTTAAAAAATAATCTGGCGGGCCGGTTTGAGTCAGCGCCATAGATCCTCCTGAAGTGAATCCACATCTCTGAAGCTGTCCTGTCTCTGTCCTGTTTCAGCCTGTCTCCTAGACTCCACCTCCATACACTCTGCATTTGTTTTCCCAGTTATTATGTTATTATGTTTGTGTGGTATCGGAGGCGTTAGATTTATTTCTGTAGCTCATCTGGTGTCTGTGTGTGTGTGTGTGTGTGTGTGTGTGTGTGTGTGTGTGTGAAATGATCAGCCAGTTCCCCTTGTTTAGGCTAAATTCATCCCAGACTCTCTGTGTGAATGCTTTGTTTGAAATATATTATGTATATTGTATATAATTAATTAATATCGAATCTGGATCTTTAACGTGACCAAACGTTGGATAGTTTTTAACTTTTCCAGTCTGTCAGTCAGTCAGACAGTCAGTGACCATGCTAGTTAGCCAGCTGTTGATCCAGTCAGTTGAAATGCTAGTGGCTCAGTCAGACAGTTTAGCTCATCATTTATCCAGTTAATCCAAACTACTGTCAGTAAGCTAGCAGTCTCATCAGTCATTCCGTTAGCCAATCAATCAATACGATGGTAAATCAGACAGTTGGCTGCCAATACCAGAGTCTGTCCAGTACTAATCCTGTCAAGCAGCAGGTCAGTGAGTCACACAGCTCATCAGTCGGAGAGACAGTGAGCGGGTTATTCAGTCAGACAGAGAACCAGGCTGCAAGTCAGTCAGCAAGACGGATATCATTTTCAAAATCCAGTGTCTGTTCAGGCTTCTACAGGGAGAGTTCTTAATGTGTGTGTGTGTGTGTGTGTGTGTGTGTGTGTGTGTGTGTGTGTGTATATATGTCTCCAGCTGATCAGACCTCTGACAGTAACACACACCGGGACATAAATGCATTTCACACACACACACACACACACACACACACACACACACACACACACACACACACACACGTTTTAATGGCAGAGCAGTAGCTGTGGTCAGTAGCTGGCCTCTGCTCAGACGCTTGAGGAGGTTATAGAGATGTGTCCTAAAGATAGAAATAGATGGAGAGCTGCATTAGACATCTGGCTGAATACAGTGTGTGTGTGTGTGTGTGTGTGGTGTGTGTGTGTGTGTACGTAGACAGACACTTGGGTGTTGTAGAATACAGTTAGCGCTCTGACTCTCTGGCTGTAAATCAAAAAGCAACCATCAGACACCAGCTGTTACGAGCCGGTGGATGTGATTAAAATGAGAAGTTTTATTGCTGCTCTGGAGACACAGGGATTTTCTCCCTTTGTGTAATAACTATTCTATTCTATTCTGTTCTGTTTTATTCTATTCTATTCGGTTCTATTCCACACTCAACACATGCTGCTCTATATCTTGAACTGGAAAACACACAAACTTTCTGTCTCATGCCACCAGCTGCGTACTTGAGTTAGTCCGTATCATCTTTGCATTACACTTTTCTTCTGTGCTTGAAGCCACTAAGAGAGAGTAATAATGTTAATAATAATGATAATAATGGTAATAATAATAATAATAATAAACTTGTGCTTCACATGAAAAGACATAAAATGAAGATAAAACATGTTAAAAACATTAATGTAAAATGAGATAGAATAATGATATTAAAATAATAACAGGAAAAACATGAAATACATAAATAATCTAAAAAAAGATTACATAAAAAGCATAAAATCAGTAAGACGTCAACAGTTATAGCAGCATTTAAAGGCAGTGCTGAGCAGTGCTTAATGCCAGTGTAGGTGTCAGTCTTTGCAGGGGGGAGGGGCGAGTATTACTTTCACACTTGGGAGTTAAATTCATTATTTTTCCTCGTCTGATCTTCTTCTGTTTAAATCCAGGTCGGTGTTTGTGGCCTTTACTGGGATCATTACAAAGTCATCTGCAGCAAAGCTTCTTACTGTCTGACAGTAACAGCCACCATGACACCTGCTGTTAGTACGTGTACAGTGTGTGTGTGTGTGTGTGTGTGTGTGTAGATGTTTATGTATGTTGTCCCATGTCCCATGTCCCATGTGCATGAGTATTACAGTGCATGGTGCAGTGTTCCCGCTCTTTTATTACATAACAAAGCTTCATCATCTTCAGTGCTGACTGCAGATGAATCGATATAAAGATCAGTTATCAGTGTTGTTGTTGTTAAAAGAAAAAAAACACACACAACACATGTGAGTCTCAGGAGCAGCTGTGGTTTAACCTGCTGCATGCCCACATTTTATTTGGTGATAATAATAATAATAATAATAATAATAATAATATATGATAAAACTATTGAATTGAAGAGCATCTTCAGGTCACCAGGTGAATCAGGAGAGAGCAACAACAGAATCAACCAATTAACTCCAGTCAGGCTCTTTGCAGTCTGTACATACACCTGATAATCACTAATATTCACTCAGTGATCAGTTTATTAGGACATTAAACTGATGCAGTCTGATACAGTCCTGCAGTAAATCCTCCTTCATGAAGGTTTTAATCTTCAGTTTGTGTTAAAACAGTTTCAGACAGATGTTGATGATCACTGTGGAGGATGTGTGTGTGGAGCTGTGTGACATTATACAGCTGTTTCTGTTATTTACCTTCATTCACTGATAGAAACGGACAAAATAATAACGGCTTGATCAAAGCAAGAGCGTGTGTTTCATTAGCACGAACAGAAATGTTGGAGTTAGTGATGGTGGCTCAGTGTTTCATCATCACCAGCAGCTGAGCAGAAGAGATTATGTGTCCTATTGTTTAGCTTGAATGTACAGAACAGACACAGCTGTTATATAACATTAGCTTGAGCATTATTATTGTTACATGTGGTATTCTGTGTTTTTCTGTCTCAACACTGGAATTACATTTATGATTTTTAAAGATATTATTCAGTATCAGAATTAAAGGATGTTTTCACCTCCCACTAGATCAGATACATCAAACTGTGCCACAGAGAACTAAGATTTCATTTATTATTTCCTCTAAACCAGTGAAATCACCTGGTTCAGTCTTTGATTGAAGCTCTATAATATCCTGTGAATGACTTGTTTCCTTCTCTTCCTCCCATTTCTCATATTTATGGCAAAACACCAGCAAATCCGTGTTGTGGTGTAATACAGTGTGTACTTAATTCAGTGTTATCACTCAGAAAAACAGCCTGCTGAGCTGCCCACTCTCTCCTTATAACAGTGACAGGCACTAGTGAGAATATGTGAGCGTGGGCATGTGTGAGTATTTTCTTTGTCAAGTTCTTCTGCTCCTGTTTCCCATTAGTTTCCCTGTTTTTAATTTGCTGCTGCCAAGTTTCCACAGAGGAATCAATAAAATATATGCAGAATACAGTATGTGCACGCCTCAGCTTAAATTTATGTGCATTCATTGATTCCATTGCATTCAGTGTATGTCGTGGTGGATCCAGTAGACCCGGTGCCCGTAGTAACAGCCGGTAGTAGGTAGTTAGAGGAGGGAGAGAGGGAGACAAGCATCAGTTCAGGTGAAACCAGGAAGTGGTGTCGATGATGGACGGGCTTCATGTGTTTTAGTTCAGAGACGGTTTTTACCAGAGAGGCCGACAGCAACGTGACCTCAACCCACTACACTGCTGCTACAATATCCAGTAACATCCTGCAAACAGTCAGCTAAAGGAAATACAAGAGCGGGAAATTAGATTAGATTTTGGTGGTCAAAGGTCAAAGGTCAAGGTCACAGTGACCTCACAAAACATAGTTTTGGCCTCTTGAATGTGGTGTTTCTAGACCACCTTGAGAAAAACTAACAAACATTAGCTTGAACTCAAAGACGGACTAATTCGATTTCGGCAGACAAAGGTCAAGGTCGCTGTGACCTCACGAAACATGTTTTTGACCATAACGTACAAATTCATTCAGTAATTATGACACAATTTAGCACAAATGTCTGTAAGGATAATGTGAAGCTACTCAGTTGACCTTGTTGTTAGCTTGTAGCTAACCTGCTGACTGTCAGAACTTGCAAGTCATAGACAAGAAAACTTTGACTTTATTTTCTAAAGTTTGTTCTTTTTTATTCTAGAGTTAGTTAGCTAGCTAGCTAACCTATAGCATAAGTGTCAATTAGAGAGATGGGGATGAGGAGAGAGAAGTTAAAATATCATGCGCAGGAACAAATTGAAAATAAAAACCCATTCAGGTTAATTAGCAAGTTTGGCTCTAAAAACTGGAAACACATACCTGTTGAAAACCGAGACACGGGGAATGAAGAAAAGGAAATGAAAAAGAGAGAACAGAAGGAGAGAGGACATAAATTTACGGGAGGTGAAGTGGAGAGAAAGGAGGGAGAGAAGAGGAGGGAGATGAAAATAAATGGGCTGTACAAAAGCAATTCTGTCAACAGTCCTGAGTGGGAAGAAATGGAGGAGGAGGAGGAGGAAATAGATGTTTAGTTTGGCTCCAGCAATAATAGACTTATTTTGCTGCAGGTCCAGAGGGGAGATAAGGGATGTAGCCACAGGGGGAACAAGATCAGCTAAATCCACCAAAACCTCTGTTTGCTCTGCGTGTCAGCTGGAGGAGAAGGATATTAAGGTGAAGACCAATAAACAGTGAAAGCACCTCCTCCGGGGTTACAAATGAAAAACTGCAGACCAGACCAGACCAGTCCAGACCAGACCAGAACAGTCCAGACCAGACCAGTCCAGACCAGACCAGTCCAGACCAGACCAGACCAGAACAATCAAAAAGAGTCCAGTCCACTCAGTTCAGGAACTTATGTAATTAAACCCAAACTATGATCGTTTCCTGAGCCTGACCAAATCATTTCAGGAGATGCTCCTAATTCGTATCAGAGGGTAGAGAGACTGTAAATAAAGATGGACGTCGCCTCTGTGACGTCACCCACAGGTTTCTGAAGCTCAGAGTGAGCTGCTCCACCGTTGCCATCTTGGCAGTGTCTGACTCCGCCCCCTAACTCCCAGCTAATCCAAATATGGTCAAAGAGGAGGAGCCTGTGTGGAGCTGAGACTTCGGTGCATGTCAGTTTGTGTCAAGCGTACGCTCACCCACCTGTCACTCAAAGAGGCCACGCCCTCAATCCTCCATAACTGTAGTCCTTAATAAAATGTAAACAGGTGAGTTATATAAACAGGTGAGTTATATAAACAGGTGTCATGAAGGAGGAAATTAGCTCTAGAGACAGAAACAGTTTTTGTACCAGGCTGTAAACATGTTTATTTCTGCTGTAAAGTTGGACATTTTAACATGGGAGTCTATGGGGACTGACTCACTGTTGGAGCCAGACTCTAGTGGTCGTTAGAGGAACTGCAGCTGCTGGTTCTTCACTGTTGATGCTTCATGTTTGAGCCTCAGTCGGGACCAATGACCTACAGTATGTGGTTGTTTAAGTTGGAGGAGTTGTTGTTGCCAATAGGACAACAATGAAAAATGAAAATCGAAATCTACTTAATTAAATCCAAAGAAATACTATCGATCAGTGATGGATTTTGAACTGTAAGTCTGACAAGACTGTCATCAATCTTTCATCTAGATCAGTGATTCCCAACCTTTTCTAACTCAGGGCTTGAAATTCGCAAAAATGTTGGCGGCCCACATCCGCCCCCGTAATGTGGTCAAATAACGCCAGGTCACATATATTTTTTAAAGATCATTTTGGTTTAAAACATTTAAAAACATTAATTTTAAATGTATTTTTTAACTTATTTTCATCTTTTCACCAAAATTGTAGTGTTTTGGAAATTATTTGTCGACCCACTTGCAGTACCAGTGGACAGGTTGGGAGCCACCGATATATAGAGTGATTTGAGGATTTAGAGCTGAGCCTGACGGTCTGAGCCTGACGGCCTGAGCCTGACGGCCTGAGTCGAGACATCAGACTAAACTCCAATTTGTGATAAAGCACCATTGAGGTTAACGTCGTCGAACTGTGACATCATCACCTCCGTCTCCTCTCCTCTGTGGTCGTCGGCCTCTGTCAGCGTCACTTCCATGTGGCTGGAAAACAAGCTTCATCCCTCTCCTCCACCATCAGACAGTAAATGGAGGCTTGTGAAGGGAGTGGGTGGAATCACTCTGACTGAAGCAGAGTGTGTGTCGGGTCATTCGAGGCTGGGTGTGACAGTGATAAATGTCCCCAGTGAAACGCAGCGGTGAAGTGTGTAAACACACGCACAGAGAAGGACTGGTCGTATTATTGGGGTTGTCACGTGTGTCAGCATCACACTTTCACAACAATTAGTGACGGTGTCGTCCTGAAAGTGGAAAATGAGAATCTCCAGCTCTCTCATTGTTTCTTCTTCTTCTCATCTCACATTCCTTTTCTCTTTTCTACTTGTTTTTCTCTTTTCATTTCATATTCTTCTGTCTTCTTCTTGTCGTGCTGACCTTGACTTTGATAAGGAGATTGAAAATGTTTGTTTTTTCCAGTCAAGGATTTCACAAATATGAGCTTTTGAAAACTGAAATTTTCTTTCGTGTAAGTTAAACTGCAGATTTCTGTGCCAAAATAGCAAACGTTCACTTGGACTCAAGGGTGAAGTGATTAAAAGTTGGTGGTCAAAGGTCAAAGTTCAAGGTTGCTGTGATTTCACAAAACACGGTTTCGGCCATAACTCACAAATTCATTCTCTAATTATTATTATATCTCTAATTACTAGTCAAGTTCACTGTGACATCATAATGTTCTGCAGAAACACTTCTGGCCTGTGACCATGTTTCCTGACACAACAACCAGGAGGAGATGATTCTGGTTTAGACTTTAAAATATTCACATTTTAAATATTATTTTCCAAATACTCTTCCATACGAGCCACTGAAGACGTGACCATATAGAGGCTGATCTGATCAGATTAGGTTTGTAAACACTCTATGTGTCCTTAAATTGTCGTATACAGAGTAAAGAAAGGATCTATTTATGGAGCAATAGATCTATATATGGATATGCAGATAATGTCAACATCAGTATATAGAACCGGTCAAATTCTCTGTCGGCCATGTTTTCTGCTCCTCCCTGCTTCCTCATCATCAGTTTCTCTTTCATCTTTAAGTCTCTTATCCTGTCTCCTTCAGTGTCTGACGTTCTCAGCTTCTCAGTGAAGCTTTGAGGTTTTTGTTGAGTCACCCCCTTCTAACACACACACACACACACACACACACACACACACACACACACACACACACACACACACACTGCTGTGTTGATCTGAAAACATAAGTGACTGAAGGATGGAAGGATGTGTTGTAGTCTTTTACTTGTGAGACAGCAGAGACAAACTTTGGAGTCCAGTCAGTAAAATCTGTGTTGTACTTGTTTCACAGACGTCAGTCCAAACAGCTGCTTTCTACCTAAATGAACCAACACTCCCTAAGAGTGAAGAAACTTTATCTAACACTCAGAAACATTTTGAAAACAGTCTCTGAGTTTGACCTACAAAAGCTCCTGAATGGTGTCTGTGTGATTAATGATGTTGCAAAGATCCATTTTGTTGTCGCTGCTAATTCAGTCCTCACAAGGACGAGTCGGTGTAAGGAAGACAAACGGGGTCGAATGAGGTTCTCTCTTCCTCCGAGAGCGGAAATAAAAATGTCGAAGAAGAAGAGATTCAAGAAAGAAAAAAAAAACAAACAAACATCAGGGGAGCGAGGCCGCGGTCACGCCGGCTGAAAAGATAATAGAGAGTGAGGCAGAGAGGCGAAGAGGAGAGAGTGAAAAAAAAGAGGCTGATGTGATGGAGGGAAAGAAAAGTTTAAAGACAGAAAGACTGGAAAGAAGAAAGATAAATAAATAGAAAGAAAATAAAAGTCAGTGACGGAGAGAAAGAGAGAGATTTTGTCACGGCCGGACTGTCCACACACAAAAATCCCTCTCAGTGAAAGAAGCAGACTGGAACATTTTTCAGTCTCTATTGTGACACTGGACTCAGTAAATCAACATTTCCCATTTCTGTGAGCACTAACCATTAAAGCTGTTAATACACAACACACAACACAACACAACACAACACACAACACAACACAACACAACACAACACACAACACAACACAACACACAACACAACACACAACACAACACAACACAACACACAACACAACACACAACACAACACAACACAACACAACACAACACACAACACAACACACAACACAACACACAACACAACACAACACACAACACACCACAACACAACACACAACACACCACAACACAACACACAACACAACACAACACAACACACAACACAACACACAACACAACACAACACAACACACCACAACACACAACACAACACAACACACAACTCCACACAACACAACACACAACACAACACACCACAACACACAACACACAACACACAACACAACACACCACAACACACAACACAACACAACACACAACTCCACACAACACAACACACAACACAACACAACACAACACACAACACACAACACAACACACCACAACACACAACACAACACAACACAACACAACACACAACACAACACAACACACAACACACAACACAACACACAACACAACACAACACAACACACAACACAACACAACACACCACACAACTCCACACAACACCACACAACTCCACACAACACAACACACCACAACACACAACACCACACAACACAACACACCACAACACACAACACAACACACCACAACACACCACACAACTCCACACAACTCCACACAACTCCACACAACACAACACACCACAACACACAACACAACACAACACAACACACCACACAACTCCACACAACTCCACACAACACAACACACCACAACACACAACACAACACACACAACACACACAACACAACACAACACACCACACAACTCCACACAACTCCACACAACACCACACAACTCCACACAACACACCACAACACACAACACAACACAACACAACACACAACTCCACACAACTCCACACAACTCCACACAACACACCACAACACACAACACAACACAACACAACACACAACTCCACACAACTCCACACAACTCCACACAACACACCACAACACACAACACAACACAACACAACACACCACACAACTCCACACAACTCCACACAACACACCACAACACACAACACAACACAACACAACACAACACACCACACAACTCCACACAACTCCACACAACACACAACTCCACACAACTCCACACAACACACAACTCCACACAACTCCACACAACACACAACACACCACAACACAACACAACACACAACACCACACTCTTCCTTGCCTTGACATCCTGTCCCATTTCTGGATGCATAAGTGTCACCACTGTAGGACTTCATTAATTGATATTAGAGATCGACTGATATGTTTCTTATGGGGCTGATACAGATTATCGGTAACCAAGGAGATCAATTACCGATATGCCAACACCAAACTGCTGCTGTATGAGGACACTCCCCGTGGCGTCCAGGTGTTTCTATTATTTTGTCCACCTCATTTATATCACCTGGTGACCTACAAATGCTCTTTGATTTAATGGTTTTATCATTTATTATTATTATTATTATTATTATTATTATTAAATGAGATGTTTGACCCCTCCCCCCGAGTCTCAAAGTGCAGCGAACATCTCTGTGCATGATTTAAAAATATCTCCACACGTTATCGGAGGTGTTTTCAGTTCCATAGTCAAATCAGCTTCTTTTCTCAGAGACGAGAGTTTCTCTGTCCTCTGATTACAGTCTGAGATTTTCAACACAGGTGAGGTCAAGGTGTGACGTTACACTGAGGTTTCTCTATAAACCAGCATGTCTGTGACTGAGTGATGTTATATCATCAGTGGTTCCCCGTCACTCTTTCAAAATGAATTGGCGTTAACAGCACCTTTGTTTCTAGATTTACTGACCTGTCAGACCAGGAAGCTGCTGCCTCTGCTGCCGCCTGTACACAGAGACCCCACTGCTGTAAGACGCTTCATTATGCTGCTTTTGCTTGTTTCCACTGAGCCGAACGAAGCCGGCGTAACGCTGCCTCGTGTGGTTTCAGGTAGCGTGCACAGTTGTTTTACATCAGCTCAGTCTTTGACTCTGACTCCTGAGTTTGATGACTGTTGTCGTGGTTATAAAACCAGGATTTCAGCAGCAGCTCGGAAGTGACTGCTGGTTAACGTCTCGTCTTAATGGGCCACGTTTCAGTCACTGTTTCATACTTGTATATTTGTATTCATACTCCCGTTGTCATGACAACAGAAACAGAAAAAAACATGTCAATGAGAAATTCAACTGGTGTTAAAATCGTGTATCTGTGAGGACGGAGAGAAGGACAGATGAAACCAGCTGACACTAGGCTCAACGCTAATATGACGTGATGAATATGCTAATCAGCGTATGATGTCATCTTTAGCTCCATTGGAAGTTGTTGTTTACAGACAAACACAGTCCAGACACACAGCAGGTGACACACACACTTTTGTCAACAGGGAGAAAGAAAAGGGAAAACTAGTTCAGAAGAATCTTTCAGTGTGAACTCCCAACTTCTTTAAATTATTCACGTGTCCTCAGGCACAGATTTGTACCGATTTGCTTCCCCTCAGGTGTGTGTGTTGTTTTCTTCCTGAGGTGTGTGTGTGTGTGTGTGTGTGTGTGTGTGTGTGTTTTTTTTAGTTTGTTGATGCCGGTGGATGTTGGGGGAATGAATGAATGAATCAGTGATAATTCTGCTGGTGTTTCATGTTGTTCCTTCTTGTTCTGCGTCTCTGATTGAATCTGTGTCGATCACCAGTCTGAACTCTCCCGTGACGTTCGTTCATTTAATAATGCATCAAATAAAACAAGATAGTTTTTCTCTTTAGCACCGGCTTGGCATCAACCAACACTGCTCATTACATTTCCTCCGCCCCAGCAGCAGAGAGAAAATTAAGTATTTTAAAATTACATCCAGTAATGAATCAGTTTTATGGATTTCAGTGAACACGGAGACAATCTGTCGTTAATTCAGTTTTCAGCTCAGATTCATTACAGTTCTGTTACCGGTCAGATTATAGACTCACACTGTCTGTTGTTGCTGGTGGTTTTTGCTCTAATGTGATTGTACAAACACAAATCCTGCAAGGTTTGGATGGTGGGTCCAGGTGGGCGGGGCTTGGTGACTGCTTTGTTGTGACATCACAAAGTTCCAGGAAGTCCTGACGGCTGGTTTTAAAGGGGACATATTATGCTCCTTTTCAACAAGTTTGAATAAGTCTCAGAGGTCCCCAAAGCATGTATTTGAAGCTTTTTGCTAAAAAATCCACTCCGATCCTATATTTCAGCATGCCTGTAAACCCCTCTTTTTGAGCCCTGTTCAGAACAGGCTGTTTCTGTGTCTGTAGCTTTAAATGCAATGAGCTGTGCCTGACCACGCCCCTCTCCGGAAGGGGATGCCGTTCGGGCTTCTGGCACCGTGCTCTAATGTTTACGGTGACCGTGACCGGCAACCTGGCGTCGGTAGCGATTTGGTTCAACCACACAACTTTTATCCAGAATCTGAGCCAGAGGGAGAGGCTGCTGAAGAAGTTCAAACTCTACAACTGCAGCAGGACGTTTCTGAATGGTTGGTAACCAATTTTGTGTATTTTGACATTACATTTTGAGTTTGTTGATGAGTGCTGGCACACAGTTACTAACATGTAGCTAGGTAGCTAATGCTAACTGTTACTGTCTCGTCATTACTGGGAGCTCTTTTGGTAAATAAGCACTATTGTGAATAGGGTAATGTAGTTATCTGTCATGCCTCCTTAGATATACTTTTACAGTCTGAAAATGTTTGTTGTATGTAGACTGCTACAGGTGTTCAATGTCAGTACTAGTCAGATATTTTAATAGATGCTGACAAAGTAAATAATTTTTCTCCATGTTTTGAGCAGAGATGCTCATCATGACATCTTCCTTTATGAAGTAAATTTATTTTGTGTATTACAATGAACGCTGTAAATCAGCATAAACATGTCTGACAGCAACAGTAATCTTTAGTCAAAGACTGAACTGTGCAGTTTTCTACACTACACTGTTGTCAAGCTCCACATTATATGCAATAAGTGACATGTTATAAATTACCTCTGTTATATGCACTTGATATGTAGCCAAGCTTACTTCTTACCCACCTTAGCTCCACTGTCTGTCAGTGTTTGAATTTCACAAGCTTTATATTTTGGTGAATGTTTCCATTTTTCTCTATATTTTGGACAGGTGCTCCTGTGGAAACTGTGCAACCATGCCCACAGAAGCTGAGAACATCTGCTGCTAGGAGATACCACAGGTAGCATTCTCACTGGACAAACTAATCACTAATTTGTTTTGATTACATTACATTTATAATCAACCATACAATTTACCATTTGCAATTCACTGTAGGTTACCAGATGGCTATGGGAGATCGTGGAAGATTTACCATGTATAGTAGACCGTCCTGGGTTGGAGCCGCTCTGCCTCATTGTGTTCTGCCTGCAACATGTACCGCACTGACTATGGTCCTTTACGGTTGAGAGGAATACACCAGTATGTTTTGCTTCTTTGTTAAAACATAGTTTCAATCTAAATAAAAGATGTTAGACAGTCTTGTTTTACTTCAGTGCACATAATTTTACAATGGTAATAACACACCACAAATAGAGTAACACACCCTCAAATAAATTAGTTTAGCTGCTCTTTGATTTGTAAAGTTCTTCTATCAGCAGATAGTGTGCATATAATATATGAATTCAGAGGAGTCATTTCTTTAGTAACAATCAAGCATTTATTTACATCAAATGAGGCAGTTATAATCAGTGATGATGAAAAAACTGTAGGATTCACTGGATCCATATAAAAAAATTGTGAGACACAACATAGATATATGTTTGCAAGACTAAATGCCCTGTCCAGTTGTTTTAGTCAGTACAGGTATCTAGCCTATAGGAGCTTTGTGAGCTGGTGCTTCCTTGGTTGCAGAATCTGGGTCGTCATTCCAGCCTGCGTGGTCCTACGCATCCATGCCGTGTTTCCTGACGCCACAGGCCGGTATGTGGGTTTTAGACTGGCCCATGATAGAACCGGGACACAGAGCTTGATATGACCTCCTCCTTCTCAGGCCGCTCGAACTGTGCAGTGAGGTCCTCTGGGATGGGGATGGCCAAAGCAGCTTCTGTGTATGGTCCCAGGTCACAAAGACTTTTTCAAATATGAGGTCCACCACATTCCCTGTTTGATAAAACACAAAAGATTTTTTTTACATTTTTCACTTTTTTTTTTTTTTTACAAAACAATGACTGAGTCTGTTTCTAACCTCCTGACATTTTCTTTACTGTATTTTGTTATTGATGGAACTGTCATAACATTATATGTGCAATATTTAATACAATGTGTACAAAACATTTTTTGGTTGAAAAATAAAATAATATAACACTTATAGAATGTCGCCTCAGTCTTAACTGGTGTAGCTCTGCATTCTCCCTTCATGGCTTTTGGAAATTGGACCTTGAACAGTGGTTCACCTTCTTTTGTTTGGGCTTGTGGTCGGTCAGCATTTTCATTGTAGTACATGGCAGCCAGGTGACAGATGATGACAGAAACCTTAGCCTACACACTCTCACAAGTTCTAAGTAACCACAGCTTCATTTACCTGCACATTATTCCAAGACTGATAAATGACTGTTAGGTTTATCAAAAGTAGATGCACTTCAGATGGCTACAGACCTGTACTTCTGATGTGAGGCTGAAGAGTCTTCAAGGATAACTGTGTGCCTGCAGTGGGTCAGTCTGGCATGCAACATCCCCTGTTGCAGGAAGCTGTATAGATGGCCTGAACAGAGGAAACAGAGATTACACCAACATCTCCTCAAATGTGTAGTTATGGCAACAGCTGCAAACAGTGCAAGAATGATAACAGATGCTCTCAATTATGTGTAAACTGGGTTGTCAATAGCTTGTAAATGCTGCAAATAGCTCATTATATGTGCAAGATGCAAAAAATGTGTATTATAGACTATCCCCTTGGACATATCCCCTTAACTCTGCGCTTATCTAGATATTCCCTACAGGCACTGTATCTGTGAACATGATATAAACGTTAAAACGGCCGTTATAGGGCATGACTCTCAATAATAACTTTCACAGCACTAATAAACAAGCCCGGACACCTACGCTAATCAGTACAAAGCCTATTTTTAGTCCGAATTTTACCGGCTTGACTTTACAGACAGCTAAAACGCCTTTAAAATATAGTACATTTAACAGGGTGGCTCTTATCAATGTCACACGGCGATACCAAGCAGAAGAATTACATACAATCTGTACCCAGCTATACCCGGCTGCGCGTTGACGACGCTAAACGTTAGCCACGTTAGCTGCCATGCTAACAACACACGCAACAGGCTCTCGTGAACAAACAGTAAAGCAACATAAAATGGTAAAACTTACAGCTCCGAAGTTCAAAGTTGGGTCACAGACAGTCGGTACTGATCCAAGCTTTATCTTGAGACTTGTAGGAAATCCTGCGTTGTCCTGGCCCTCGTTGAGAAAGCAGTCCGAGGTGAAATGGTTAGCACACACGTACAACACTTTCGGAGTTGGAGCGGGAACATTTCCATCAAAAATAAAATTAATCCACTGGGTCTTCAGATCCTCGGGCGTAGGGATTAAAAAAAGACTTCTGTGTTGGTTTGTGCAGCCAACAACAAAGCAACTACTGTGTTTCGCTGTACCTTCGACATTGTTCTACCGAAAGCCGGTGTTCGCGAGGGAAGTAACGATACCGTCTGCAACACGGACTCAGAGGGCGGAACACACACCTAGCTCGGGGAGCGTCACCCATCCGGGGGGAGGGGCATCGCCCTTCTTGACGTCACCAGGGGCGAATCTCCATTTCGCTCGTTTGAGCACACATTTCTTGAAAGGTGGAGAAAGCAAAAGACGGAGAGGATGGACTTTTCTCATGTTTGGGGGGTCCGTAGACACGCCAGGGACACATACTACTGATAGAAAACCATGGAAAAGTGCATTTTGCATAATAGGTCCCCTTTAAGGCTCAGTTTCTGAATACAGGCTGTGTGCATTTCTCTGTGGACTGAGGCTTTGATACTTTCACAGTATTAATATAGAAGCTCGAGCTGATCTATAATCACACTACACATGGACACACACCTTTACTCTGGAGGAGCTTTAAAAGTAATCTGTAACCCAATAAGATAATGTTTCATGAAATAACCCCTGACCTTGGAGTCCAGGCTGTACTGGTTACCACTGTAGGTAAACTAGTAAACTAGTTAAGCAGACAGGCTCTGCTCTAACATGCCTTGCAGATTATTTCAGAACAGATAAACACAGTATTCATTTTACCTCTGGCTCTCTCTCAGACTCTCTGTGCCGAGTTACAGCTGGTAAGCAATTAACAACATCTCACTTTAAACCAGTCTCCTGGTTACTGTGAATAATTTGCTGTGAATAGTTTTAATGCTGTTTTCCGTGTCGTAAGTAATAAATGAAATGAAATGAATTTCGGTTGCAACAACAACTGGAAAGTTTCATTTGATGTTAATTTCTTTTCTTTTTTTTCTTTGTCTCTCTTTTTCAGGGGTCCGATGGGAAGCCCCAAGCCTGGCATGCAACAAGGAGGCCATGGAGGAGGAGGGATAGGAGGGATGGGAGGAGGAGGGATGGGCGCAGGAGGAATGAGAGGAGGGATAGGAGCAGGTATGGGTACTGGTGGAGGAATAGGGTCCAGAGCTGCTGAGCCGTACCGCCTGGCAACTCACGAAAGCCCCACATCCCCCCGACACATGCAGTCCAGCCAGGGGTCTGGCATGGGGCAGGGCGCGGGGTCCGGTCACAGCATGGGTCACGGTCCCGCCGGGTCCGGCATGGGAGGCGGCATGGGTCAGAGTCCCGGTCAGCACGCGTCCCGCCGAAACCTCCAGGTGGATTTCAGCGGATCGGGCGGCTCCAGGACGGGCCGGTCTGCATCGGTGTCTCCAGACCGCGGCGTGACGCCCACCTCGCCCTACTCGCTGCCCCAGATCGCGCCCATGCCGAGCAGCAAGCTGTGCCCGGTGTGCACCACCACAGAGCTGTCCAACCCACCGGCTGTACCCAACTACAACACCTGCACCCAGTGTAAGGCCACCGTCTGCAACCAGTGCGGATTCAACCCCAACCCACACCTCACTGAGGTAAGACCTGACGTGTGTGTGTGTGTGTGTGTGTGTGTGTGTGTGTGTGTGTGTGTGTGTGTGTGTGTCCTTACATTTCCAATGCCTGAGAGGAATCAAAGATCTGAGACTGAGTTAAAGAGTGAATGAAGTGAAAGAGCTGCAGCTGGGTGAGAGAGACGGTTTGAGGCGACGGAGATAAAGGAGGTCATAAAGAGAGAGAGAGAGAATCTGAAATCTGTTCCTTCTTACAAATCTTCCTTTTCTTGTTGAAAATAAAACCTTTTTGTTGAAAATAATATTTAAAAAAAACGATCATGGCAAGTTTTAACTGTATGTATGTTTATATGTATTTAATTAAATGTAAAGAGTCAGTAATTTAAGAAAGAGAAAATACATGAGCGAGCAAAAGAATGAAAGGAAGACAGTATAAAAGATGTGTGTGTGTGTGTGTGTGTGTGTGTGTGTGTGTATGACTTTGTACTGTAGTTCTTTGTGTGTATTTGTGATAGACAGCGAGTGTAAAGGCTCAGCAAGTGGCAGTAATTCCTTCCAGAGGCTCTGACAGAATCTCCATTAATGCGCCGAGGCAAGACACACGGGTCGTGAAAGAGTGTGCGTGTGCGTGTGCGTGTGAGTGTGAGTGAGAGAGCCAGAGAGAGAGAGAGAGAGAGAGACAGTTCATTGTGCTCAGGTATTTTGTGGAGACAGGAAGCCAAACAGCACAGTACTCTATTTAAAGATAGACAGAGGAAAAAGAGAAGCAGAGAAAGATAGAAAGAAAGAAAGGACGGATCAGTGTGGCTGTAAAGGTGTTCACAGGTGGATGGAGGGATGAGGAGGACGGAGGAGGTGAAGAGGCTCTTGCTTGGCGTCGGGGTCTGGTGACAAATATCATCTCAGCCTCCGTGTGCAGACAGGAAGGACTTCAGACAGAGAGAACATGTGATGTATCTGCCACGCTGGTTCTCACTGGTTCTCACTGGTTCAGCTCCAGGAGCTTCTCATTGGCTGACAGCGCGATAAACAAACAAACAAACGACTGTGTTTGTGTTGTTGTGTCGCACTTTCATTTGCTTTTGTGGGGGAGAACATTGGCAACAAAGTCGTCCATGTGTGCCGAGCACACTCACACTCTGTCCACTCACCCTGATGCTCCATGCTAACAAATTAGCCTCCACTGCTGAGAGATAGTAAATGACTAATACTGCTCAAGGTAAGAATGCTGATCCACTGATGTTACATTAAAAATATATTACTGTTATTTCTCAGATTCCTACTTTTAATTTGGAAAATGATTAAAACATGAGTCATATTGATTTTAACATGTTTTCACTCATAAAAACTGGATCTGAAGCTGGTCACTCATGCTAACTCTCTCTCTCTGTACTGACAAAGTTTCAGGTGTATTTAGCCCCGCCCCCTGTCCCCACAGGTTGACAGGATTGGTTCCTGAGGTTTGTGACTTATGAAACCCTGAATCTGTGTTTATGAGACTGTGATTGGTTCACTGCAGTTCAAGGTGGAGTGTGTGTGTGTGTGTGTGTGTGTGTGTGCGCGTGTGCGTGCGTGCGCGCGTGTGCGTGCGTGTGTGTGCGTGCGTGTTTGTGTGCGTGTGTGTGTGTGAGAGAGAGAGAGAGAGAGAGACTACTACAGGTTAATAATGGTGGATAATGCTAGTGAAGTGGAGGGAGGCCCCTGACTTAGGGATTTGGACTGCACTTGTGATAGATAAACACACACACACACACACACACACACACACACACAGTCAACCCCACTTATTCATGCAAGAGGCTTGTACAATAAATTGCAATGTTAATTAATTGAAGGAACCCATGGGTTTTTCCTATAGGGGAAAATGAAAAAAGCAAAAACATCAGCATTAATCCAGCCACTTCCTGTTGTACACGTGTGTAGAAGGAGGGGCGGAGTTACTTGCATGATTACTAATTAGATATTTCCGTTAATCACACACTAGTTCCACAGATCTATACTCGTGTTTGGGTTCTTATGAATTATGGATTATCTCTCTCTCTGTGGATTAACACTCACTATCTTCTCTGTTTTTATCCTTGCTAATCAATGCTCCCTCAGTGCTGCTAATTTAATAATCAGATGCTGTTTGAAACATTCAGGTGACTTATCCTGACAGCTGTTTACAATTAAAACACATCACCGTGTAACATCTGCTTATTTACTCCAGTCACTTTTAATAATATGAAAATAAATATAAAAGCATGAGCTCTTAAACATTCTTCTAGGGTTTTATTTTATTCTGCTTATATCTACCCAGACAGTTTAAAGAAGGCATACTTCATGTTGACAGTGATGCATCATGGATTGAAATATAGTTGGAGAGTTTGAGTTATGGGGAAATCTTTAGTATTACAGCAACAAAATGACAGAACAAAGAAAGAAAAACTGCAAAATGACAATATCAATATTAATATAATATCTAAAAGATTATAATATAATATTATATAATAAGCATCTTGTATAAACTGTATATTCTTAGTGATGTTTTGCTCTTTTTAAGCCAAAATAAAAAACACACAAGCACATAAACATTTAAACTTCCTTAAAAACTTTTGTCAACAATTTTAGTAAATAAAAAAAGCAAAACAAAACAAAAAGCAGAGAAGAAAATCCCTCAGTGAAATCCCCTGGCTGTGTGTGGCAGAGCTCCAGCCTTGTTGTGTCTGCTGCTATGGATTAATACTTAAACTGAACATTATCCTTTATTATCACAGCTAATCAATGTGCTGTGTGTCCTGGTAATCTAATAAGTGGTGCCAGGCTCCACATCCGACGCACACACAACGTTTAACAGACTTACTCAGGCAAGATAAAGAGATTATTTAATATTAACAGGTGGGATATGTTTCATCATGACTATTAAACGAGCACAGAGTGTGGTCCTGGCATGCTTCATATATAAATGATGATGACTTAATTGAAGGAACAATATCTTGAGAAATGAGGAGTATAAAAAATTCAAATATGATAAATAAACCGATGCATGAACCATTTTGTCTTAAACACACACACTGATAAGATTTCTCCAGCTGTGTGTCGAGCGTCGCCCGCCCCACGTTCTTTGTAGAATTACAGATTAATACTTCAACTCAGCTTCCTCTGTCATTATCGTAGTTAATCAACGAACCCTCTGTCCTGGTAATCTAATAAGCACTGCCAGCGTCCATATCTTGTTACGTTCTGATGCCTTTTTCATCAGATAACATTTAGCAGGCTAAATCAGGAGAGTGACACCAATTATCAGGCCAGAGAGGAGGATCAGAGAGAGATTACTGCCGCTGTATTTGATTCGGGAAAGATGGCTTTCACGGTGTTAATGGAGGTTTGTGTCGTATGATTCGCGGTCGACGTTTGCACCAAAGTATACGTACTGTTTGTATAGTTTGGGGTGTGACAGTATAATAGTTCATATGAAATTCATTTGGTGATCAGGCCTCGTTCTTGGAAACCGAAACAAAAAATATGCTAACGTCAAATACATATTTTTCCTGGTGTCAGGAGAAGCTTTTGCTATTGCTACATAGCTAACGTTAGCATTAGCAGCTGTTTACTCACCAGTCTAGAAGAAACGTTGTGAGTTCTGCATCAAACTTTTTTCCTTTACTCACTAACATCTGTGTCCAGAGGTGGAGAGAAACACCAATGTTAATGCTTGTCTCTATCACATCTGTTCTACTGAAGTTAGCATGCTAACTTACTAGCTGCTTTCTGATAGCATTGCACTGTAGCTGAAGAAGTAGCTGCTCAGAGGACGTATTATAACCTCTTGTCTTGTAAAAACGACGCTGGCCGAAACTCTTGTTAAGCGACAGGGCAACTGGTTGTCAAGGCAACTGCAACACTAAACTTTGTGTTTAGTGCAGATGATAGCATGCTAACGTGCTAGAATAAGATGGTGAACACGGTAAACATTATACCTGCTAAACATTAGCATGTTAGCATTGTCGTTGTGAGCCTGTTAGCATGTCAGAAATTCTGCCACTGTTCTCAAGAGATAATTTCCTCCGTCGTTATATTATGAATCATTTTTCTGTCTCTTTTCTTTCCCTCCTTTGAGACAAGAATTATCTGTTTCAGAAATGTCTCCTGCAGAATTACAGGTGGCATTTTTCTGTCTGAAATGGATAAGTATAGAGTGAAGCAGATGAAACTCATTTGATGTTTCTGTGGGTGATGTGTGCTGCTCGCTGGCGTTGTCAGTTTAGCACCTTAAAAGGATCAACCCTGAGTGTTGCAGCTCTTATAAATATGGATGAGGGACGCTGAAACTCCCACACATCGTGTATTTGCAACTCATTTAAACAAATTATTCAATCCCTGAACAAATACACCTGGGGAAGACGTTAAAAACCCTCACTGTGGTGGCTCATGCTGGAGTACTGGATATGATATACTGATATACTGGACGGGTTCACGTTGTCACCAGATGTTCTGGGATTGAGAAAAATGTTTGTTTCCAATTAACCGTGGCCTTTAAATGTTTGGTACAGCCGCTCACTCACAGCTGGAGTTTGAGCCAGTTTTCAGAGCATCATTGATTCGCTGGGATGGAGTTTTTGTTTCTAAGCAGCTCTGGAGACGCAGGGAATCTCATTGGTCGATGTCGGGCTCAGTGGGCGGGATTCTTGGTGACAACATGAATAAAACCGTGTGCTGCTATCTGCCTTTGAAAGTGGAAGGTCAACAGGCTTCATAACTGGATTAAAGTGTGTCAGTTAATGTCAGAGCACCAGGGTTCTCGTAATTAGTTTCTCTTACTTCGCTTTAGCCCAGTGTTACATCATTACAACATTAAAGCATAACATTAAATATCACAGCTATAGAACTGATATTACTGATAAACTCTTTGGTTCCTTTTCCTCAGATTAAATTGAATTTCTGCCACAACACTGGAGCACAAATTATTGTCGGAGTAAAACCAACGAACTGAAGTTTGTTAGTGCTGATTAAGGCTGCACAAAATGCAAAAAAAAATAAATAAATAAATAATATTGTGTTATGAGTAAAATTTCAGTGTGAATGATTGTTTCTGCAACTTCACTAAAAGAAATTTAAAAATGACGATGATGTGATTTTAGTTCCTTTACTTCTGGAGAATATGATCTGTAGGTCGGGGCGTCTCTGCAGCTCCACAACACTGTTGGTGCTAACAATGCTAATGCTAACAATGCTCAACGATGTGTCAAAACTGCAGCTGCTGTGATTTGGATATTGAACTGGGTCAATATTGAGATTTCGATTATATTTTGATTACTTGTGCAGCTCTGATACAATACCTGATATGTATATATATATATATATATATATAAATACACATATGTCGATACCAAAACAGAATCCTTTATAACACCTTACTTTGAGAAATATAAACATGTTTTTAAAAACCCTTTTTTGCATTTAACAAATGAAGCCAAACATTTTAAATGCTCATGTCTTTGCCTCAATGAAAACTGATCTGAAATCAGCAAAGATGATTTAACCATCAGATCAAATTAAACAAGATTACAAACATCTTTTGGTACTTCAAACTTTTCAATACATTTCGGTCGCTATAAAAGACACAGAGGTTTGACACTCAACAGAAATTGAAACTGGACAAAGAGCTGGAGCTTCCTGTCGCCCTCTGTGAGCTCTCACATCCTGAAACCATTTCTAGCCCGGACAAAGTGGAACGACAGGAAGCTAATAACAATTTATTGACTTTTCTTTAATTGTATTTCAACACTTGATGCTTCAACACTTGATGCATTTACAGTATGTTGATGAACGTGACTTCATAGGCCATTAGTGAGAGGTATGTAATGCCTGCAGAGGCTTTTAGCCAGAGTGCCTTGAGTGGGCGGCTCAGTGGAAATGTCATTACGACAACAACAACTGTTGTTACAACAAATAATCACAATTCAGAAGTCCTGAATTCAAAATGTCCACTGATGTTTTTACTCATTACTTCCTCATTAATGACACTTTTGATTCTACAACAGCTTTAGTTTCTTCTTCCACAAACATTAAACGAGTCACTTCCTGCGTCTCAGACAATGTTTAAACTGCAAATGTAAAAACTTAGATGAGGCCGGTGTTGAAGACGTAAACTGGACGTTATGGAAAATTAAATGAAAAATAGTAAGAAAGACATTTGTTTATATGGAAATGCAGATGTTGATCTAAACAAACAGAGGTGGAGAAAGTCAGAGTTTAGACCCTCCAGGTCAAATATTACAATACAATACAAGTGACAGTGGTTCAGTCAGATTTTTACTGGAGTTAAAGTACTGGAGAACTTGGTTTTAAAATACTGAAGTATTCAAAAGTACATTCTTTTATGTCAACACATTGTTGTTTTGTTCAACATTTACATAAACTGTTGAGTCTAAAACAACCTACTGACTGACTGACTGTTGAACCTGTAGAATATGACACACAGACTGTAGACATGGACATCAAAACAAATTGAATCAACAAAAGGAGCCATTGTTGTTTTTACATTTCTTATAGTTTTTAGTCAGTGATGAAGTCTGGTCGTGGTAAACTCAGCAAACATTTCAAACTAAATAAATCTTTATCTGTAAACCTTCAAACACAGACTTCAGATCAGAATCTCCATCTTCAGGACACTGACAGGGTCAAACATGGCTGACAGTGGAGGAGTGGGCTGTGATTGGTTTTTCTCCTGTGATCAAAACAGTGTATGTCTATCACATTTTCAAAATAAAATAAAATCCATTTCGCTGACTAAAAGCTCTGTTTCAAAGTAAGAGCACTTCATAGAAATGCAATAGAGTCAAAAGTCACAAGTTTCTGAAAAAAGTACAGAACTGAAGTAAATGAACTTTTCTTACTGTCGTCCTCTGTGAGCAAACATAAACAAACCCATGTTTCCTTTGTTGTTATGCTTTGAAACCGACTGTAGTTGTGACGGTAACATCCCTGTAGAAGTTTATGGTGTGAACGTGTAAAACGAGTGTGACTGAGTTTCACAGTGAAGATGTTCGGTGGTTTTTCTTGAAGCTGCTCGGCCTCGACTCGTCTCTCAGCCATTTGTCATCGAAGCCCTTTGGCAGCACGTCTTCCTCCCTGTAGCCTGTTTGTTGTTCAACAGACTGCGTGCTAATTTTAGACTCAGCGTGCACGCCGTGCTGCTAATGGAAATATGTGTGTGTGTGTGTGTGTGTGTGTGTGAGTCAGGTGGATTAATTAGTTTCAAGAGAAATCTGCAGATTGTTCTTCTCTGTTCCCTCCTCTCAAATCTCAACACCTGCCTGTCACGCACTCTATTTATGTGAGAGAGAGAGAGTGTGTGTGTGTGTGTGTGTGTGTGTGTGTGTGTGTGTGTGTGTGTGTGACTTGATTGTTTTCAGTAATCATTAACACACACAAACACACACAGACACACACAGTCAGTTTTGTTGATTGAGTTTTGCAGCGGCTGCAGATTAACAACTGTTTGTGTGACTGATGAACCATTGAGCATCTCTAACCATTAAAGTCTCGTTACTGCTGAGACACGGAGCAGGATTAACAACATGCGAGTTTGGGCAGTGACACACTCTTTGTTCTTCAGGCTTCAACACATTCATCTTCAGATAAAACTTCATTTGCGTCGGTTCATTTCGACATATATCCCATCAAACACATGGGTTCAAAAGTAATTGGACAGTTGGTTGTTAAATGTTTCCTTTAGCAGCTGTTTGTCATTTTGACTTCAGTTGATGCACAAACACTCAGAGTTGACTAAGAGTTTCCATTTAGATTGTGAGGTGAAGTCAAGAGGTGACCGTGCAAGTGAAGAAGAAAATAATGAGGCTCAAAAGCAGCAAAACAACTTCTTCTACTGAGGCACCATTGAGAGCGTACACACCATCGTTTAAACTGTCCCCTGGAAACACTTCCTGTTGTGTTCCTTTTAAATTGATGAAGATGTTTTCTGAAACCACGGTCAATATTCACACTGGGATGAAGAGGTGGCATTTGTCAGGAAAGCTGAACACAGGTGGTTTTATTTGCCCAGTGAGGACAGGACCTGCGTGTGTCACTGCAGATGAATCATGTTTCTACTTTATTTTATTATTTCTAGATTGACAATTTTACAAATAATGAATCTAAGATACTGTATTTCTGTGAAATCAATCCAGATTTCTGATCGAGGACTTGCTCCTCAAACGACGAGTGAATGAGAAAGAAGGAGGGAAATAAGAGAGGGAGGGAGGGAGGGTGTTGCCGTGCCGACAGAGAGAGTCGCATCCAGAGACAGGAAGTCAGAGAAGAGATGAGGAGAGAGTGATCGAACAAAACAAAGAGTAAAGTAAGAGGCGGTGCACACAGGTACATGGAGACAGATTTACACGGATGTGACCACGGACGTTATCGCCGCCGTTGACATCTCATCTGCAGAACGTTCCAGCTCATTTCACTTCGCAGCTATTCCACTACTTTACCACGGCTAATTAAACCTCACAGTCGCTCGCCCCCCACCCTCCCACACAGAAACTGCAAAAGTCAACATTATCGTCATCACCTGAACTTTGTTCACTGATGCCGCACGCACGCACGCACGCACGCACGCACGCACGCACCCACAGACCCGTTAGCATGTAAAGATACAGCTGTGACACTGAACAAAACATCAAATATATCATTTTAAAATGATCTGATGGAGGATATTACAAATAAACACAATCTCTTGAAGCCAAAACATGTGACAAAATAATACGACCTTAAAGACCTGAGCTCTCAACCACTCATCTCATGGTTTTCATCCAAGCTAAGAACTGGCTCAAGTGTCATCACATGACCTGTGTGGTAGAATATTGTTGACCGTGTGACCAACACTCCACAGTGTGGGCATGTGATGAGATCTGATCCGGATCTATTCACTGATGAAGTCCGTGACACGTGGCTAAAAGCCCTGAAAAAGCTAGTAAGCAAACCTTGAGTACACACACACATGTTAAAGGATTTCTTTACGTCTTACCAAGGTGAGTGTTGGAGCTGAGTAATCATCTCTCTGTGCTTCTGAAAGCACTTCTCTGTAGTTCACCATCACTCATGTCTGTGTGTGACGCCATGCTACAGACTCAAACCCACGACATGATGAGCACCTGTCTCCGGAGTGTGCGTGGACCTGCGCTGGTGTCCCTGTCCCTGATAGCTGAGCTGCTGCTGCTGCTGCTGATAATAATAATAATGCTCCTGATACAGGTTACAGGAATGACACTTTGGTAATTACCTCTTACATTTCCTGCTAATGACTTAATACATTTATCACCCTAATGGCAGTTTCCCTCCAGAGGAACGGAGCCGGTCGCTCACAAGGACCAAAAACAACGACCGTTCTCTCCGTAATGACGGACGTGACCGCGCCGACTGAATGAGAGGAAGTATTTTCATCACCGCAGACGGAGCGTAATGATTATAATTCAGACGACACCTAGAGCGGGAATAAATATAGAGGCTGGTGTGAGCTCATCACGAAGCCTTTGTCTCCTGCTTTTCTTCTGCTGCTCAGATCTTTATTTAATGTTTCAGAACGAACTGATCTTTATATAAAAGGCTCCACATTCATCTGAGACTCTGAAGAAAAACACGAGACGTGTTCACTAAAGTTAATCAAACCACAGTTTTTCCCTGACATTAATCTGAACCTGACCTCAGGCCCATAAACGAGTGACGGGCCGGTCACTGTATGTGACGGTTCTGTCTGTATTCACCACAGTGAGACATGAAAAACGTTTTATTTTTCTGAATTTAACTCCTAAACATAAAGGTGTAATTGTAAAGTTGTAAACATGAATTTCCCCTCGGGAATAAATAAAGTATCTATCTGTCTTGTAACTCTAATGAATTGTTGTTTCTTGAACACAAGAAATGCACATCAGTATTATTGATGTTACAGCAGATAAATAAATGAATCATATAATGATAAATTAAAGATCCATTAAAATGCAGCATGTAGAAAATTACTGATACATTAATTTTGTTCTCAGTTCTCTACATCATCTACCTTTATTTTGATAACCGACCCGGACTTCCTGTACCGTTACATGGTTTCAACCTGTCGTCTGCAAACATCCATGAAAACAGTTTCCGTGTGCGACACCAGAGATATTAATTTTTACTCTGTTTGTTTTTGACACATTTCACTCACAGATCTGATCATCGTCGTGTTGTCAGTTTCTAACTAAATGAGAAGGTGGAATATCTCCACCAGCTGAAACCAAGCCAGATGTTTTACAGCAGAAAAGCAGGAGTTGGTTTGTACCACGCTAAATTGTTATTGGCAAACTGTTTCCCACCGTCTGAACTGTCTGAGAGCTTCCTGCCACTGACAGTAATCCTAATTGAGTTGCAGAAAACACTGGCTTAGGTGAAATCATACGGCAGACCAAAGAGCAGTCACAAATAATTTATTTTAGTCATTACCGAGCTGCCAGGGAGAGTTTAAAATGATTGCCTGAATCCTGACATGCAATTAAGTTTCATATTAAGTGTTGAAAATAATCACGTCTCAAACTCCACCTTTCAACTTTACTGAAAAGTGGGTGAAGCCTTTTCCAAGCAAATATAATTTCCCCCCATTTTCCAAACTAACTAGAGCTCAGACTTTTTCTCTCAGTCTCCGTCCTCTCCTTTCTTCATTCTCAGCATCTCAGGTCAAAATCTTCCTTCTTATCCACCTCTCTCTCTCTCTCTCTCTCTCTCTCTCCCTCCTCCTCTCCTCCCCTCTCTCCTTCTCTGCGGTAGAGGAAGTGGTCTGTCATGCTCTGCTGTCTGTCTGTGAGTGAGCGGCGAAGCGAAAGCCCGAGCGTCGGCATAAAACCTCCAGCAAGCAGCAGAAATCCTGTTTGAAAACCTCCAGTTGCACTGACAGCTCAGCGGAGACACACACACACACACACACACACACACACACACACACACACACACACACACGGTACATACATGAACAAATCTAGCTTAATGGAGGAATGTGTGCATGTGTATGTATATTCCCATATGTGAGCAGTGACACGTGATATTTGTTACAGGATGAACATATACGGTTTGTATGAACCCAGATTTGCCCTGAGGTTTTCGTCCAACCGATACCTCATTGTTCTGCACTGATAGAGAACAACTGAAAAGATTAAGTTGGTGGTGATTAATTCGGTTAATTACTATCCCAGGAAAAAAAAACAACAACTTTGGCATCACCCCAGAAACAATCCGTCCTGTCTGCTCTCCGTTTAGAAAAAAGCAAAACAGTGTTCAGCTGCTTCAAGCTCCGTATTTTATATCATTATATAAGAAGATATATTTGTGGTTTTGAGAACCAAAAACCATCTCAGTGTAGTTTTACATCTCCTCTCTCAGGCTTCTCTCTGGAGCTCTAGGAACAACAGGTCGGTGAGCCAATCAGAAGAGAGGAGGCTCTGAGCCTCTCTTCTGATTGGCTCACTGTTTTCTGAGTGATCTGATAAAAATAAAGCAGATTTCAGGTAAAAAGACTCAGAGAAACCAAATCCTGCAAAGGTTTGGATGGTGGGTCCAGGTGGGCGGGGCTTGGTGACTGCTTTGTTGTGACATCACAAAGTTCCAGAAGTCCTGACGGCTGGTTTTAAGGCTCAGTTTCTGAATACAGGCTGTGTGCATTTCTCTGTGGACTGAGGCTTTGATACTTTCACAGTATTAATATAGAAGCTCGAGCTGATCTATAATCACACTACACATGGACACAGACCTTTACTCTGGATGGTTATCAAGCTACATCCAGTTGCCGTTTTATACCTTGCTCTGGTAGCTAGTTAGCTGCATGTTCATATCTACTGTTACAGTTCTGTTCCTGTCTAACATACCTGTTGTTCACAGTTAAAGCTGTTTCACTTGGTAAACCTGCTGTTGTTGGGCGTTCCTGAGTTTGGGTGCCACGGCTTGAAAAGCTGGGTCACCCTTGGTCTTATAAGAGGTTTGGGTAAAAGCCTGTAAGTTCTGTTCAGCAGATCTAAGAGCCTGATTGGTCATATTAGGCAGGAGGAGGTCAGCAATGTATTGGGTTGTTTGAGCAAGGCTCTAAAGGCGAGCACCAGTATTTTAAAATGGATGCTGAATTTGACTGGGAGCCAGTGGAGGGAAGATAAAACTGGTGTGACGTGTGATCTCTTGTTGTTTTCTGGTTAAAAGTCGAGCAGCTTGTTTTTGGAAAGTTTGGAGACAGAATCACTGATTCACGCTGCAGAGGATGATCTGACTTTTTATCTTCACACGGTTTTGCAGGTCATTTTTATTTTCTTTCAACCCTCTCTGATTCTGAGTGGCCTCAGTGGGAATAACACCTCTAACCCTGTCTGTGTTACTGCCCTATTTCTGTTTCTGTTACTGCCCTGTTCCTGTTTCTGTTTCTTTTACCGCCCTTTTTCTGTTTCTTTTACTGCCCTGTTTCTTTTTCTGTTACTGCCCTATTTCAGTTTCTTTTACTGCCCTTTTTCTGTTTCTGTTTGTTTGTTTTACTGCTCTGTTTCTGTTTCTTTTACTGCCCTGCTTCTGTTACTGCCCTGTTCCTGTTTCTGTTTCTTTTACTGCCCTGTTTCTTTTTCTGTTACTGCCCTTTTTCTGTTTCTTTTACCGCCCTGTTTCTTTTTCTGTTACTGCCCTATTTCTGTTTCTTTTACTGCCCTTTTTTCTGTTTCTGTTTTTTTTTACTGCCCCTTTTCTGTTTCTGTTTGTTTCTGTTACTGCCCTGTTTCTGTTTCTTTTACTGCCCCTTTTCCGTTTCTTTTACTGCCCTGTTTCTTTTTCTGTTACTGCCCTATTTCTGTTTCTTTTACTGCCCTTTTTTCTGTTTCTGTTTCTTTTACTGCCCTTTTTCTGTTTCTGTTTGTTTCTGTTACTGCCCTGTTTCAGTTTCTTTTACTGCCCCTTTTCTGTTTCTTTTACTGCCCTGCTTCTGTTACTGCCCTGTTCCTGTTTCTGTTTCTTTTACTGCCCTGTTTCTTTTACTGCCCCTTTTCTGTTTCTTTTACTGCCCTGTTTCTTTTTCTGTTACTGCCCTATTTCTGTTTCTTTTACTGCCCTTTTTCTGTTTCTATTTGTTTCTTTTACTGCCCCTTTTCTCTTTCTTTTACTGCCCTTTTTCTGTTTCAGTTACTGCCCTTTCTAATTAGTCAAAAAGATGTACACTTTCCTCCTTTTTCCAACCCTCCCTCCACTCATCGTTCTTTTATTTCCCCTCTGTCTCTTTCAGCTCTCACCTTGTTCTTCTTCTTCTTCTTCTTCTTCTTCTTCTTTTCCTGTTTCCTCGTATTTCTCTTCTTTTCATTTTTTCTTCCTAACACCTGCTTGTCTTGGTCCGGGCCCTTAATAGTTTTCTCACCTTGACAAGGCAAACACGACCGTCACCATAGAAACCAGGTCACCCACGGTGAAAGTCACTGTATCTGTATCTGTATCTGTGTGTGTGTGTGTGTGTGTGTGTGTGTGTGTGTGTGTGTGTGTGTGCCAGGTGATGCCGCATGTTTCCATACGTGCAGCTCTGTGGGCATGTTGGAACATTGAGAAGGAGAAATCTGCCGGGAGAGACTGTGATGGCAACAGCATCATCAGGGCCACCGGGACACACACACCGCACACACACTGCACACACACCGCATACACACCTCAAACACACCGTGCACACACACCACACACACACTGCACACACAAACAAACAAACAGGCAAAATCAGCAACCAAGAAACACTCACAACATAATTAGCACATAAACTAAACAACAAGAGCGTTTTCCTGCTGTTTCTCTTCTC